>NW_012114444.1:4124964-4268312 GCF_000951035.1 Colobus angolensis palliatus
CCCACCCCCAGACCACTTCCTCCCTTCCAGCCTCACTACCTTTAAGCCTTAGGATGCTGAAGTTGCCAATTCCAGGAACGCTTCCCTCCCTCCTCGGACCCCAGGCTCCTCCAGGTACCCCGGGATGATGGTTAATACTGAGTGTCAACTTGATGGGATTGAAGGATACAAAGAACTGCTCCTGAGTGTGTCTGTGAGGGTGTTGCCAAAGGAGATTTGAGTCAGCGGACTGGGAAGACAGACCCACTGTCCATGTGGTGGGTGCCGTCTAATCAGCTGCCAGCAAGGCTGGGATAAAGCAGGCAGAGGAACGTGGAAGGACGAGACTGGCTGAGCCTTCTGGCCTCCATCTTTCTCCCGTGCTGGATGCTTGGATGCTTCCTACCCTCAAACATCGGACTCCAAGTTCTTCAGCTTTTGGACTCTTGGACTTACACCAGTAGTTTGCCAGAGACTTTCGGGCCTTCAGCCTCAGACTGAAGGCTGCACTGTTGACTCCCTAGTTTTGAGGTTTTGGGACTTGACCTGGCTTCCTTCCCCCGAACTTGCAGATGGCCTGTTGTGGGATTTCCCCTTGTGATCGTATGAATCAAGTCTCCCTAATAAACTCCCCTTGATACATACATTTATTCTTTTAATGTCCCTCTAAAGCACCCTGACTAACACACCCATCATCACCGCACCTGCTGCCCTGGGTTGTGAAACCACCTGGCCCTTAGTGTATTACTCTGTGGACCCTATGTCCTGGTGTGGGGCAGCGCTTGGGTTCTGTATCTTCACCCTCACCCTACTGTCTAGCATAGCATTTGACACGTAGAGGTGCCAGCAATAGGTTTTAACTCTCTTTTGATGCGGAACAGTGATGCAGAAAAGAACAGGTGTCATCCTCATCCAGTGGGATGAGCTTTCCCAAGTGCAGTATGCTCACGGAGCAGCCCCCAGTCAGAACCTGGACAGTTCAGCCCCCAGAGTCCCTCCAGCGCTCACTCCCTTGAGTGGTTGGGAGGCTTTGGGGCTTTGCTCCAAGAGTGCAGTTTCCAGAGCCAGACCGACCTCGGTGAGAATCTAAACTCTTCTCAGAGTCAGACAGATGTCGGTGAGAATCTAAGCTCTTCCCCTTCTCCACCGCTTGTTCCCCTTCTCAGATTCTGGGGCAATACAGGGGTGTATAGGCCTCCTCTGAGCCTGTGCTTACCCTCCATCCAGCAGCACTGGTTGAGAGCTTCCCAGGCCCCGCCCTGTGTGGTCGCCGCATAGCTAATGAAGAACCGGCCAACCCTGCCTTGGCCATCTGGATGCAGACCACCCAGGGTGATCAGACAGACACGCGACATCTTCATAAGCCTCATAATTAGGGCTTCAAAAGAAATAAGCTAGGTGTGGTGACAGAGAATTGCAAGGGAAGGCTGCTTGAGAGAGCTTGGGCCTGGAATTAAAGCCAAGACCTGAGATAGGTCAGTGGGGCCAGGTGTGGTCCAGCAAGGGTTGGGGGAGAGCCTGTTAGCTGGGAATGTCACACCTTGAGGCCCTCCCAGGATAGAGACCAGGGTGGCTCAACACCAGAAACTGGCAACAGGCCAGTGTGACGGGACCAGAACTGAGCGAGGGAGAGTGATGGGAGGAGGTGGGAGAGACCCGGCCTCCTCCACAGGTTCCCTGGCCTATGGAGCCGTAGTGACAGACAACAGGCCCTGTACTGATGTATTAGCTCTGCCTCTCCTTTCAAGCCATAAGCCCTAAACACGTCCCTTCCCCAGCACTAGATCTCAGCCAAGGCCAGGCTTCCCTGATGAGCATGTGCTGGCCTCAGTGATGCACTGAAAACCCAGGATGTCAAGGGGAAGATCGAATCCGTAATCGGCCCAGACTGAGGTCATTATGAGTGGTCATTATCTCATCCTAAGTCAGCCCTCACATGTAGATAGCTTGAAAGAGCTCCCGCTATATCTGGCAGTCCACTGATTTAACAAGTCAGAGGCACATCCGGGAGAGAGCTTCTCATGGTAACCAGTGCATCCAGAAGCCAAAAGCGGGAGGTTAATTGTTTCAATAAAAATAGACACCAAGGCCAGGAGCTTAAACATGGTACCATGTATACTGCTCGGGTGATGGGTGCACCAATGTCTCACAAATCACCACTAAAGAACTTACTCATGTAACCAAATACCACTCGTACCCAATAACTTATGGGGAAAAACCAGACACAAAGGCCAAGCTTCCAGCCATGATTGACTTTCACCTGGAAGGCGAGAGACCTGGCACGAGATGGGCCCCACTGCCTCCTCTGGACTCTCAGCCCCAGCCCCGCCCCCAGCTGCATCGCTGGATCTCCCATAACCCACAGGAGTTCCTACTCCCACTGGGAAAATCAGTCTGCCTCTCTGTTCATTGTGACAACTCCCATTTTTATAGAAAAGACAATCATATAACCAAAAAATCTATTTCCTCAAATTATGAGAACGTATCTCTATTTCTCCACATCAAAAGAACTTCCGAAACAAAGAACATTAGGCTTGTCACATTGGCATCACCCACATTCTCTCCGCCAAGGCTGCTTTTATTTAGTCATTCAACAAACACTTATTGAGCTGAGTGCTCAATCCTAGCCAAGCAGTGATTCTGGTTCTGGAAAATGGCAGAGAACAAAAAGTACAAAAGTCCTGCCCTTGGCCGGGCGCGGTGGCTCAAGCCTGTAATCCCAGCACTTTGGGAGGCCGAGACGGGAGGATCACGAGGTCGGGAGATCGAGACCATCCTGGCTAACATGGTGAAACCCCGTCTCTACTAAAAAATACAAAAAAACTAGCCGGGCGAGGTGGTGGGCGCCTGTAGTCCCAGCTACTCGGGAGGCTGAGGCAGGAGAATGGCGTAAACCCGGGAGGCGGAGCTTGCAGTGAGCTAAGGTCCAGCCACTGTACTCCAGCCTGGGCGACAGAGCAAGACTCCATCTCAAAAAAAAAAAAAAAAAAGTCCTGCCCTCATAGCACTTGTATTCTGGTGATGGAAGACAGAAAATACATGAATGTACAAGTAAACAAATACATGAATAAATCATTAGCCCATCCTTTGATCAGCACACGTGTCATGGGGTGAATATGTTGTGGATGATGAGTAGACAAGCCAGGTGCCACAATTTTAAAGGCATTGTTCAGAAAGAGGCTGCTGGAGAGGAAGACCCCCGTGGGAAGGCAGGAAGGAGGCGGGCAGTAAACCGTGCAGACTTTTCTGAAGAGCACTCCCCGAAGAGGGCAGAGGGAGCTGCAGATGTTCTGGGTCAGAGCTGGCCTGGCACATTCAGGAGACAGCAGGAAGGGCAGGCACTATGGCCCTGTGGCTGAGGGGAGGAGGTAAGGTCGGAGCCTTGTCAGCCACTGAGTAGACACTGACTTCCAGTCAAGTGGACAGGAGGCCGCTGAGCTTTGATCAAGTGGAATCAAGGCTACAGGTTCACTGTGTTCCTGCAGGAGAAGAAACCCGGAAGCAGGGGGCCCAGCTGGGTGGCCCATGCAGTCCTTCAGATAACAGCATGGTGGCTTGGCCCCTGGCGACGGTGGTGGAGGTGCTGGAAGTGCCCCTGGTTGGAAGGTAGAGCTGGCGGGACTTCCTAACAGAGAAGTCGAGCTTGGAACAAAGGACCCTTGAAAGTACTGATCCGAGCACCCGGAAGAAAGGCAATGCTGGAAGTGCTGGCCGGGGCAAGGCTAGAGGTGCCTGTTAGGGAGAAGCCTGTTATCCTCTCCAAAGCAGTTGCCAAGGAGGCGGCCAGAAATGCACCTTGGGAGACCAGGGAGGAGGTCCCTGGAATGAAATAGGAATCCATGACGCAGGTGAGGTCATCTAGCAGGGGTACCTGGGGGAGGAAAGAGGCCCAAGGACTGCAGGTGTGCATGCTTCTGGGAGATGGGAGAAGAGCAAAGGCAGAATGTTCCAGAAACCCAATGAGAAAACACTTCAGGGAGAAGGTGGCAGTTGACCCCCACCCAGTGCTACAAGAACATGAAAAGATGAGGATGCATTGCTTCCTAGATCTGGGAATGTGGAAATCCCAGGAGCTACTCGTGCCTGGGACTGAAGGCTGAGGGGCACACATGCCTGATTGAAGAGAATTCCAAAGAAAAGGGAGGAAACAAGAGCGACCCCTGGAGGCGTGTCTCTGGGCAGAGCAGGGAGACCATGCAGGGCTTGGAGGGGGAGCCCTGTGGCCAGGGGCGGAAGCAGCAGTGCTGAGTGGCCTCCAGCCCTCAGCTCTCCTCTGATGGCTTCGCCTATCTCACAGGACGCCTTTCTGCAGAGCCTGGTTGGAAAGCAGCTTAAAGCTGTATTTGCACAGCATGTTGTCCAAGATGGAAAAGTGCAATCCGCCCATTTCAGAGGAGGGTGGCCATGAAAGGATGAGGCACCCTGGGAGAAGCCCCATCCCCATACCTGGCATTCATTCCTGGCTCCCCAATTCCCAGCTCCCTCCAAGGCTCTGCCTTACCCAAGCGTATTTTCTCATTGAGTTCTTCCATCATTTATTCCTGAAATCCCTCGTTAGAATCTAATCCATAGACCACTGTGTCTCGCAAATCCTTTCCGCGTCCTCCTTTCTTCGCCCCTCCCTCAGGTGGAGTGCTCCTCCCCAGCCCCCAGTTCCCCGCTGTTTCTAACTGTATGGATGAATGCTGCTCCACCTTCACCACCTGCAGTAGGGGAGGAAGAGAGGAGAGTGTGGAGGGGGAGTGGCAGGAAGAGGGGGGCGCGGAGCCTGTACTGGGTGAAGTAGCATTAATAGAAGAGTCACCTTGGCCCTCCCTGCTCACCCCTACCCATCCCAATGCCTGCTTCCTCTCCTGCTCCCAGCTCCCAAGGGATGTGGCTCTGCTCTCTCAAACTGGGTCTCCTGAGAGTTTTCTGAATGCTTCTCCTCCCGTTTTTGGTTAAACTACTTGGAGTGGGTTCTCTCTTATGTCCAAAGAAATCCTATGACAGTGAATGGAAATGGAAGGTGGGGAGGTTTGGGCAAAAGGGGACCCCTGTACCCAGAGCTTCCTTTCTCCATCACTTGCCCAGCACCCAGCAGACCCCAGCCAGGGTTTTAATTCAGTCCCCCAAGCTATTGTGGCCTTGCTCCATTAGCTCAGCACATGAAACCTCCCCTTGGGACAGGAACTAAGACTCAGAGGCTATTTCTCCTCATTGTACAGCCACCATGGGGAGGACCGGGGGTGAGGCTGTCAATGCTTCAGGACCTTGGGGAGACTCCCACTCCAGGATGATGTCAGGTCAAGAAATGCTGGGACTCAGCAGCTCTGCCATCCCTTGTAAGTCCCTTAACCTCTCTGATCAGCAGTTTTCTCTCCTATTAAATTGGGAATACAGCCTCCTCCTCATTGGTGGCTGTGAGGGTTTCATGAGAAGTCTGATGAAGCCCCTAGCATGAAGGAGGCTCACAATTATGGGTAGTTATTCCCGTCTTTTTTTTTGTAATCTACTATTTTCTGGAACTCAGTCTGGGAAAATGTGTGGCAAGCACTTTGCACCATCCTATCCCACTTACCCCTTACTCCAGTGCTGGCGGGCAGCTCATAATCCCCATTGTACAGGAGGGAAAACTGAGGCAGCTTATTGGTCCTTTTGCAGAACTCAGTGTCTGTCTTGGTCAGGATGCAAACTACTGCCTTTCCTATCAACACTGTCCCACCTAGATTGGCACTGGTGAGGGTGGCCCTTGTACTCAGTGGTCAGAGATTGCGCTCAAAATCCTTGACCTGACACAACATCATCTGCCCAAATTCAAATACGTGCGGAACATGCTTGCCCTGAACATAAAGTTGTTTCTACAGGCGTGTACTCAACTCACATGTTTCCCTGACAAAATCAAGAACAGCCTTTTATTTTCATCAGGAACTCACGCTTGTGACCTTAAGCCACTGCATAGTACTTGATTAGCTGACTGAGGAGGAAATGAACACGGTAACATTTGACCTTTAAAGAGTATCTGATACCAAATGAAAAATACTCAGTGCAGGAAAAGAAATCCATCTGGGCTCCCGCTTCATTGCTTTGTGTCTCTTTTGCCATCTCCTTCAGTTTGGGCTCAAAACATTTTCTTGTTTGGAAATCTTCTAGAATCATCCACATTGGACAAGATTGGGCTGCTCTGTGGCCTGGGGTCACTCTTTGGACAGGGCCATTTGGATCTCCCATGGGATGGAGGGCAGGAGAGTCTGGGGTGAGTTGGGTGGGCTCCAGAGGCACCTGCCCCGTGTCCACACCGACTGCTGCAGAACACATCTGAGTGCATCAGGGGGTAGCTCTGAGCTCCTCATTCGTAAGAGGAGGACAGTGGTGCTCCTGCCGAGCACCTTCATTTAGTGAATGAAATGAGACAAGGCTGTGTCGGGCCCACGGGAAACGCCGAGCCCATGCAGGCTCCTCTTGACTCAGTCCCCAAAGACCCAGAGTGCAGGGCCAGAAGCTGTAGCCGCTGCCCTCTCGACTGCCATGTGTGCACGAAGCACCTGGGGACCTTATTAACATATACATTTCCAGTCATCAGGTCTGGGACTCTGCCAGAGACTGATTTCTCACAGGCTCCCAGGTGATACAGGCCACGCTTTGGGCACCAGGGACGTGCACAGCCCAAATCCACTGTTTTTCCAGGCTGCAGAAGTGTGAGCTACCTCATGTCTGGGCCAGCAGTGAGGAATGCTGGACCTGATCCTGGACCCCCTCCCCATCCTAGAACTCCTCCAGGAACCAGACCTTCAGACAGAGGCAGCCGTAAGTCTCGGAGCAGTCGGTGCTCCACTGCAGGCAGGGGAACCTCGCTGGGTTCGCTGCCGCCCCTGCCGTTGTGGTGGAGGTGCGTGGACAGCTCCCTCGTGGCTGTTTTTATTTTACCTCCTGTGCATCTTGTTCACGATTCATCAATCTCTCATACATCCAACACCAGCGTTGTTCTTCTTGTAGGCAAAGCAGTTGGCCAGACCTTGTTGTTCACCAGGACACCCAGGCTTTGTGTCCTCAAATCGTTATCCTGCCCTGCGTCTCACCCCTGCCTGTAGATCATTTTCATCCGGAATCCAGAGAAACAGCGACAGTGATTGCAGGCATGGCTTTGCACAGCCACTCTGGCTTGATTCCCAGGCTCTGGGTGTGTCATGAGGGACGGGGTGACGAGGGACTTGTAAACTCTCAGGAACGCCTCCCTGCTGCAAACGCTATTCCCCCAGTATTCACTGGTCCAGTTTATGCCCTTTTCTGTCCTCTATGGGTCTCAGGGACTCCAAGTCCCTAGGGCTTCCTCCCACCCCACCATCACAGCAGGGAATGAGGAGGGACCCTGGGCTCTGTGCGTGCCCCTGCAGTGACACATGGGGAGGCGGAAGATGCACACGGGGGCTCACACGTGGGCCCCTTCCCCTGCATGGAGGATCCGGTCCCAGAGCATTCAGTGGTATTTCCCCGTGGCCCCTGCAGCCTCCCTGTCTTATGTCCACACGCCCCTCCCACTTCCGCCTGGAATCGCCTCTAAGGAAACTACTTGCGTCCGTCCTAGTCGTTTCAAGATCTGCATCTGGAGAAATCCAGTACTTACCCCACAGGGCTCATGTCAGAGTTGGAGCTGGAGAAAGTGTGTGTCCCTGCATCCCGGGTCTCCCTCGTGGGGCATGGCTTTTAGATTACAGTCCTTAGAGAAACATGGCTGGGATGCTGGTCTATATTGTCCTTCACATTTACTGGGGGCTGCCCTGTGGGCCAGCACAGTCATCATGCCCCACGCCAGCTGAAGCTCCTGAGGTGCAGGCAAGAGCCGACTGTGCGCAGGAATTCCCTAATTTCCACACAGAGGACAGGCTGCCCAAGCCAATAAATCCATTCGCCTCTCCAAGGCACTGTCACGTACTCCAGACCAGCCGTGGGTTTCAGAGGAAATGTGTTAAGTCCACATTCACAGGGCATGAAAGGAATATTGAGATGTTACAGCAATCAATTTTTCATAAATAATATACATGTGTAGCCACATTACATATTCAAAGCAGCCATCAAGTGGCCGGGGAAAATGATCATTTATTCTGTTGAATTTCTTCAGAATGAATTCTGGGAGAGATCAAACAAAAAAGTTATAAAATAGGAATTATCGACAATGATGCCTGCTTGTTGCAAAGCAGTTTGACTTACTTCACACGTAATTGAAGCAGGTGAGGTCAGGGTTGAGCTTCGGATGATTTGAGGAGGAATCCCTGTGTCCTGTTCATGGAGCTAGAGTAACACTTGGCTTATTTTGTAAGGGTGTGTGATTGAAATGACTGATATTCAAAGTCTTTCATGAATACGTCGTGGTGAGTAAACATCAGTGCAGGCCAGCAGAATAGTGACCAGCGTCTTCACGTTTTGATCTCCGGAGGTAGAAGTTACTTGTCCCCTCCACAACCTTCTTGAGGATCCTTTGTTGCCTTGGTTGTCTTAGGCTATGACATCAGTTTGTGAGTACCGGGTTGTCCCGTGTTCTAAGGCTGCCGTTTTCCCAAGGAGACTATAGAGCTTGGCCAACTTTAGAACAGCATGTATCTATCTAGTTATGAGGCAGAGCCAGGTGGGGAGGCAGGATGGGTAGGGCAGTTCTGTGAGCATGCAGAACCTACTGGGTAAATTCAATCCTGCAGGCACTTTCACTTCACTAGTGGGAGCAGATTGTGGGTCTAGAGCTGGGGGAGAGAAATCGGGGTGATGTTGAAAGGATCCAAAGTGTCATTTAGATGGCGGGTGGGCACGGATAAGCTCAGGGAGTTATCCTACAACATAGGGATTATGGTGAATAACAATGAATTGGATACTTGAAAATTGCTAAGAGAGTAGGTAAGTATTGTCACTAGACACCTACACACACACGATACATATGTAAGGTAATGCCTGTGTTAATCACCTTGGTTTGCTCATCCCACAATGTTATGCATAGATAGAAATACTTTGTCCACTATCAATACATACAACTGTATTTGTCTAAATACATACAGTAATGGTGACGAGTCCAGGCTTGTCTGACGTTCAGAGAGATCTGCGTTCAAATCTTGAGCCTACAATATTCAGGTTGTGTGACCTTGAATATAACCTCTCTGACCTTTCCTGTTTTCCCTTGAGGATATGCAGACACTGCTGCCTGCTCTGTAGCATTGATGAGAGGAAGAAGAAAGATGATGAAGTAAAATGCTTATCACTTCGCTGATGGGAGTGAGGGGAAACTTACTAAAAGACAGCTACTCTTGCAATTCTAATCATCATCAAACCAGATTTCTCCCAAAGTATCAGATGCTTCCTGGGTGTGCTAAGCCCTGCTGACCCTAGAAAATATAAATATCATTAAAGATTGCTGGTGACATTGAAGACGGCGTGGTGCACAGCACAGGAGCATCACACAATCTTCCAGAGTCGCGCTTGGGTCTGGCTGAGGCAGCCACACAGAAGGCAAACCTGCCCTCCAGCACTTCTGCCCAACTCGGCCATGCTGGGGTAGGCACTGCTGAGACCGCAGAGCAGCTGCTTCACAGCACCTGGGTGCGAGTCCAGAGGCTGCCCCTTAGGCCAGTACCCTCTCGGGCATGTTTCCTCATTAATGCAGCAGGGAGAGCTCAGGGGCCCGCATCACAGGGCTGTCTGAAGCGTAACCAGGATGCTGGGATGCATGTGGAGGGCTTGAGCACTGCGTCGGTAAAAGCACAAGATCATTCAATAAGCACTGCCGTTGTCGTGAAAACCCTTAAAGTTGCTCTGAAGCCTTTCAGAAATGCTGGCAAAGCAGCAAGCCCCTAAGCCTCTGAAATTCCTTTTCTCTGTTAACCAGCTTGGAGGGGCTGCAACATGGACGATGGAAGAGGGAGTGTCATGCAGGTGCGCAGGGCCGTTTCTCGGGGGCAGGATGGGGAGAACGCCGGGGATGCCTGGCTGGCCCTCACAGCCTGGGATGCTGCCTCTGGAAAAGATGCAGTCATGGGTCTCAGATGCCAAGAACAGCTGGCTGTGGCCTCCTTTGAATCGCTTTTGTCCCGACTCCAACATGAGTAATAAGACACTCTAAAGCTCTTGGCATCCAGGGACTCTCATCTATAAACAATGGAACCCCCAGCTCGAAGTGCCGGACACACCAGGGCATTTATCTGCCTAGTCCTCCTGGAAGTCCAGCAGGTGCTCACGTTTCACATCTAACATCATCTGCCCGTACTGGCTCCACCTCCCACAGGACTCCATGTGCGACCTCCACCAGCAAGACACTCGACCACAGCATCTCTGTGCCTGGACATGCAGCACAGTCAAAAGCAGAGAGTAAACGTGGCCTCCTTGTGCCACAACTCAGGCGGCTTCTTGCCTGATGAATTCTCACTGCTAACCTTTCCTTATCGCTGTCTGACCTACAGAGATCTTTGCATTTTCTAAACCAAGACCACCATTGGAACTAGCATGGCCAGCTTCCCCAGCAGCACAGGGGCCTCAGGGCTGGGAACCAAATACGCGACAGAGCTGTGTCAGGAGAGAGAAAAGGGAAAGTGGACAGGAAGGCAGCCAGCAGTGTCCGGCAGGCTCCTTCCACATTCTCATGACAAGTTCCGTGTTCGGATTGCAGGTAGTTCAAAGCAAGTGGCTGCTTTCTTCAACTAAGTCATTTTAAATTAAGTCCACAAAGTGAGTATCAATGTTTTATTTCATTGTGACAGGCTGTCAGTAAACTTAAGGAGTAAATTTGATGACAGATTTTTTTGTTGTTGTTATTCTTATATATTTTTTGGCATCTCCTCACAGAAGCATAAAAAATTCTCTTTGTACTAGCCCCATAAGAGCCTTTTTCCAAAGGAAATCTAACATCTAGAGACACACAGGATTTTCAGCCCTAGCAAAAACAATTCCAGCATCCTCACTGCACATCAAAGAGAGACAGCCTGGTTCTCATGGCCAGGATGGTTAGTCACAATATTACGAAAAGTAACGATTAAGTGCTACACAGTAGATGGAGGCACTGGAAATTCGTCACCCAGCAAACAAAACACTTTTAATTACCAGATTCTTCTCTCTGCCTCCTAAATAGGAGTTAGTCCTAGAGAGCTATGGTTTGGGGGAGAGGAGTAGGCAGAGATGGGCAGGGTTTAAGAATCACAGTGGCTTATGTCTGTAAGTTCAGTAGTTTGAGAGGCTGAGGTGGGAGGATTGCTTGAGCTCAGGAGTTCAAGGCCAGCCTGGGCAACATAGGGAGACCCGTCTCTATAAAAAGAAAAAAGAAAATAAATAGCCAGGCCTGGTAGCACATTCCTGCAGTCCCAGCTACTCCAGAGGCTGAGGTGGGAGGATTGCTTGAGCCCTGGAGGTTGAGGCTATCTATAGTGAGCTGTTACGGAGTCACTGCACTCAGCCTGGGAGACAGAGTGAGATCCCATCTCAAAAAAAAAAAAGTTGTTTACAGAGGTTCCTCACTTTCTTTTAGAGAAGCACTGACATTTCAGAAGTTGTTCAGAGAAATTTCAGGGAGGAGACACAGGAAACGCCCAGGTAAACTGTAAGAGAGAGGCTCCCCACTGACACTTACATGGCACTACGTGGCCAAGCTCTGCGGCCTGATTCCATGTCCAGCAAGGCTGGGTGCTGACTCATCCCTGCCATGGATGTATACCTTGAAGAGATGCCATCAGGAATCTGGCCACCTTTTTAAAGGAGATACCACTTGGCTTGGATTGTAACCCACAGAACAGGCTGCAGGGCTAGTGCCCTCAAAGCCAGTCTCGCAGAGCCCCAATGTGCCCCTCCATCCCCAGCGTCCCTCCCATCTGCTCCCACTCAGCACCTCAGTTGCCTCTTCCAACTGTCCATGCCTTCTTGAACTGTTCTCCGTCCTTGGCATCTACACCCTGGTACCCATCTTGGTGCCTCTGAACACAGACACAGCTGAACAGCATCTTGTTCATGCCCTAGGGTCCCCTTGATGCCAGACTCCCGGATTCCATCTCTGCCTCTCTAATCAGAGAGGCTCTCTCCTGCCTCTGCGTAGCCTTCTCCTCCTCCTCAGGTGACACCAGCCCCCTTTCTTGCGTTGTTTACACATCTGCTCTCCCATGGGTCACAACAGCCTTGAAGGTGCAAGCTTAGTCTGTTTCTCCCAGGCCCAGTGTGCTGGAGTAGAGTTAACCCATATGTGTTTGTGGATTCTCCATTTGCTTTTTTGCCATATCTTATCGTCTAACAGCTTGTTTTCAAAACATGTTTTCAGCCGAAGTCTTTTCTTCTGTTAGTACTGCCTTGCCCTCCTCTACCTCCCCATGTGAACTTGGATTTGCTTTTACGTTCTAATGAGGTGTAAATGAATCTATTTTATAGATTAAATTCCAGCTAATTTGACTCCTGGGTCAGTTTCAGCCATTTGGGGTGTTGACATGCCCTCCTGCAAAACAATGTTGGTTTGTACAAATCATAAAATGGACTTTTACTGGAAGGGGCCTGGGATAAAAAGAGAATGTCATTCAAAGTTTCCACAGATCACAGCCTCTGGTGTGGTCTCGCTTTGTTCACCACCCCCCACCCTATTACCATGGAGAACTGAAAGTCCATAAAAGGGATTAGGCATGGAGAACGTGCAATTTTGTTACTTTCCTGGAACAGCATCTTTTTAGGTGTCTCATGGACTGCTTTGTGATACTTAAGCAGTTGTTCATGTTTCAGTTTCTGGGTAGATGAGTTTATCGCATATTGCACAAATGAGAAAGAAAGTATTGTTAGGGGCATTTTCTCCCTCAAAGCTGTGAGATCAGTTGGCCCCTAGAACCCTGCAGGGGCTCGTTGGGTGCCTCCCTCAGGACTCTCAGACAAGGAGAGCTTAGGGCTCTCCCCGGGCTTAGGTGCTCAGGGGTTTTGGTGTAGACCCAACCCAGGGTCAATAATCTGATTCTATGATATAATGCTAATTAAATGGAAGCACCAATGCCTACCTGGGCCAGAAATAACAAGGCTCAACATTTTGCATCTTTGTGGTCATGAAGAAAGGGCAACATCCTGCAGTGATCGCCATTTCCTGCTCTTCACCCCGTCACTCTCCCACTGCACTGATGCATGTTCACTTCCCTCTCCCGTGGTCATATCCCGTGGTCTCTGGGGTGGGGCATGTGAAACAGAGGGCTCTGGGGGAATCAGTTGCCAGGCCCTGTTTTCCAGCCTCTGTGAGGCTCCTCAGCCCCACCAGCACATGAACGAATGAAACTCCTTTACTCTTCTCAGATATGCTACCTGCAAGGCAGAGGCCCTGCCATGGAAGCATACCGGCACCGTAGCTTGCCACAGGGGCCAGGAGATGTGTTGAAATGGACCTTCCTGATTTCGGGACTGCAATCTGAGATGATGCTTTACATCCATAGCCATTGTCATTTTCAGAGAAACAGATAATATTATCCTGGCAAAAGGTTCGCAGTCACAGTTGGACGTAAATTTCCCCCAAACGTCCATATCCTTTGAATGATGGCACCACTAATGTTGACTTTAGAAAAAAAGGTTCCAAATGGAATGCTCCCAGATTAAAATATAGTATCTATCTTTATTCACATGATAGTTTATCTCAAATAAAATCTCCAAGCTACATTTTAGGAAGCAGATTCAGTGGCAGGCCACAAAATTTATCTCTGGAGAGAAAGACATGAAAATACATATAAAAGTCGTTGCCATCAGCACAAAAGAGGGAGGGAATTTATAGAACTGCAGCCTTCATCAGATTTGAAATCTGGGTTCCTCCAGGCATCCTGAATGGCTTTTACCAGGAGGCTGTGCTTGACGGAAAGGAAAATGGACCCTAGTTAATGTTCCTTGAATATCCACTGTGCTCATGTGTGCCAAGAGCTTGGCCCCCCACGTCATCACCTGTTAAGTAATGCAGGAACAGTTAGGGAATTGAAGCCTACAAAACCTGGGAGGAAAACCAAACCACCACCTTTAGCCATGGCAGAAAGCAGCAGCAGTCACTGAATATTTGCTGTGTGTTGGGCTGTGTGCAAAACACTATCCCCATTTTTCAAAGAAGCTGAGGCACAGAGATGTTGAGAAACTTGGCTAAGGTCACACAGCTCATGGGAAACTCAGGGTGCAAATGCAGGGAGTGGTTGCAGGGCCACAGCTCTTATTCTGCCCAGATGCCCAGATCTGCCCTTGGTGGGTAACACTCCCCTCCTCTCCTCTCGCACGTGGCACCCACAAGTCCCGGGTCTGGTGTCGTCTCTCCTTCTGAAGTCCTTAATCTGTCCTCAAATCATCTTTTAAATGTTCTGTAACTCCTAAGACAGCGGGGAGCACTGCACTCTTCTGTAAAGAATCTGATGAAAAAATAAGGACTCTTTCCCCCTCAAAAGTGCACATACCGACTAGCCTTGCAATCCTGTCTGCAGAACCACACAAACCCCCTAAAACTATCTCTGAGTCTCCAGCTAATAGCTACCTTAAAGGCCCCCTTTTGAGATCTTGCTCATAAAGACACTAAGCATTGGTTGGTTTTAGTTTGGTTTGTGCTAATTAATCTCAAATTACTCAGATCTACCATAGAGAAATTCTATTGATTCCTACTAGATTTGTTTTGTTTTCACCTTGATTCATATTCTAAACTGAATCAAGTTCTGTAGAAAGAACACCCATCAAATGCATCTCCTCAAGGAGTAGAATACCACTATTATAGCCTTAAGCTTCCACCTACAATTTTTACCCCTCAGGAGCTTACTCAACTCAAGAAGGGAGCATTAACTAATTGAATAATTACCATGTTAATGAAGGAGGGTGGAATTCATGCAGCCAATAAGGGGCTTCATCTTGGCCGAATTTCCCCCAGACCGAAGCTGGAGGCGGGATCCCTGGCACCTGCACATCTCCTAAAATCTGAAGGAATGAGGTGCTTAATTCATTCTCTTGATCTGTTGCTTAAGCCATCTAGAGAAATCACCCTCCTGGCTGTATTACATCCAAATTAAATATATTTGCTTATAAGCCCAGAAGATGAGAGCAATCTCAGTGCCATCCACGTTACAAAGGGACTAAGATATGGTGTGGGGGTCTCTGCAGTTGTAGGAATGGCTATGGGGTGCTAAATCACCTCTAATACACTACTGATTTAAGGAACACATTTCTGTTTGGCTTTTGTTCTAGCAGCCGATTTTTTTTCCTCTCTTTTGAATCTATTTTTTTTTTTTTTCCCATCATGGTGTGATCACTGCCTCTATGCTAAATTTGTAGTGAGATGCTGCAGACTTGTGGCCTGTACCTGAATGGATGGGGAGGAAGAGTGAAGGAGGCTGCTGGCTTTCCTTGGGTGTTCTTGCTCACAGCCTGGACAGCAGAGATGGAGTTGAGCACCTCCAGGGCAGGCCTCCATCAGCTGGGGAAAAGCTCCCGAGTATCGTTGCCCAAATTCAGCTCTACCTTTCCTAATCTCAAAGCCGGAATGAACAGCAGCTGGATTTCAGCTTTTCATCTCTCTGGTACAAGTCCACAGAGCTACTTCAAAAGGCTGTGAGTGGAAGGGAGGCCTGTGAGTCCAGGGAAGTTTTAAAATATTTGAGACTTTGAATTATGTGTTTTCACTTCAACTCTGTGACTCAATAACCCCTGCCCCTTTCCACAAATGGTGCCAATCAAGCCTTTTCTTTCTCAAGGGGAACTGAGTGATTTGCAGGGTTTGGAGAAGGTTCCCTGTCCCTAAAGCATCGACCCACTCTGGTAAGATTCATAACTAGCATGCTTTAGGGGCTTATCCTAGTGGGTGACTTTGAGAAGGAGATCAACGTCTTCAAGGGGAAGCAGGTGGAAACACCTTGAGATAGATATCTCCCCAGTCAGGCCAGGCTGGGCAGGGGGAGGCAGAAACAGAAAACACAATGAGTGTTCTTGGCATCCTGCAGTGTGAGGGTCTGTAGTGCCAGCACCAAAGGGGCACTGAGCTCAGGGCAGAGACAGAAGAATACCACGTATTATTAATCATGTTACTGTGAAAATTATTTTAGAAGTTAGTGTTCAATTTTTATTATTATTGGCAACATGGAAGGCACTTAAGGACAGAATTTACTGGGCAACTTTTAGCAGATATTTATCGAACATCACAATGTACTGAGCAATGAACAGAATGAACAAGAGTCCCTGCCTTGATGGAGCTTGCAGTCTCAGAGATAAATAATAACAGCCACCACGTGGCACTGAGAACATGCCAGCTACTATGCTGAGCACTTTTTACATATTAACTCATGAATCCTTCACATAACACTATGAGCTAGACTTTGCTATTATCCTCATTTTGTAAATGAGGAACCAACTGAGAACGGTGAGGTTAAGCCTCTTGTCTCAAATCATCCAAGTGGTAGACCTGGGGGGCTTGAACCCAAGCCTCATGGCTGTGCTACACCATAACATTTTCTGATGTCACAACTGCCCAAATTTGCAAATTCGGATACTATATACACCACCTTAAAACCTACTGGGATGTGGTATAAATATAACAAACCTACTCCCAACAATCGAAAATCACATGAGGGAAGTGGAGAGGGAGGGTCTACACAGGACAGACAGAGAGCTTCAGAGTGGCAGTAAGCATCTAGCTGTTCCCGTCAAATATGACCCAGGCAAGGATTTATACCTCTGAGTTCCAGTTTCCATAAATTTTCTTCACGAAGAGAAAAGTCGCATTGCAGCCATTTGACAGCACCATTATGACATTCTATAGACAATAAATATGAAGATCCTTTGTAAACTGAACCAAGGCAAAGGCTTAGAAGAATCTGAAACAGACTTACTTTTGCTTTCCTTTGTTTGAGCACACGAGTGCTTTACACATTCCACAAGCCTCACATTTGCTCTGCGAATGTGACTCTTCCCGTTCATTTCCACAACTGGGGAACTAAGGTTCAGGGAGGTGAAGCAACCTGCCCAGTGTTTGACAGTGGGAATCGTCCTAATGCCTCATTTTTATACATTTCCCAAATCAATGATGAATACATGCATTTAATACATACTTCACTAAAGTAGAAAACCTACTCTTTGTTGAGCCACTCTGTATACCAAGCATAGTGAAGTCTTTGTGTATCTCATTTAATCCTTGCAACAGCTTTCTCAAGTAATTCTATTACTTTACCATTTGATTGATATAAAAAATGAAGTTGAGAGAGCGTAAATGATCAATCGGTATGTCATCTCAGTTAGCAAGTCGTAAACAGAAAGAGCCGTCGAATCCTTACACATTTGACTCTAGAACTCCAGTCTTCCCTGCTGTACACATCTCTCACGTGTGCTCAAACAAAGGAAACCAAGAGTACGTCTGTTTCACATTCTACTAAGTCTTTGTGTTGGTTCAGTTTACAAAGCATTTTCACGTTTATTGTTTATAGAATGTCATAGTGGCGCTGTCAAACGGCTGCAATAAGACTTTTTCTTTGTAAAGAAAATATATGGAAACTGGAGCTCAGAGGTGTAAATTCTTGCCTGGGTCATATTTCGTACATTAATGCCATATTTTGTGTATTAATGCCACATTGTAGGATTGGAAGTAGGGCAATGGAACTAGGATTCTAATCCGATCTTTCTCTCTCCAAAGTCAGATCATTTGATACCATGATGGATACAGACTTCTGAGCTGAAAGTTTTTTGTTTTGTTTTCAACAGTCTAAAAATATTTTTCCGCTGTCTTCTGGCCTTCATTTTTTTTCTGAGATAGAATCATCAGTTTTCTGAATTGTAATTCCTTGTATGTAGCATGTTAATTTCTCTGGCTCCGTCTATGTTTTTCTCCTTGACTTTGGTTTTTGGCAGTTTAATTATGATGTATCTATATGTTGCCTTCTTTGTATTTATCCTAATGGGTTAGCAGATGTTCCAGTTACCATTGCTGCATAATAAACCATCTCTAAATTTAGTGGCTTAAACAACGGCAACCATTTTCTTATCTCTTACTGTCTTTGCCTCAGGACTCAGGACAGGCAATAGTTCATCTCCACTCGGTAACATCCACAGCTTCAACTGAGGACTTGAAACCTGAGGGCAACTCGAGAGAAGGAGCAGGACACATCAGCAGCTGTCCTCACTCCTGCGTCTGGCCGTTGGTGCTGCCTGTCAGGTGGGACAGCAGTGGAGCTATCAGCAAGAACATCCTCAGGGCCTTCTCCTGCGGCCTCTGCAGCCTCATCGTAGGATGGAGGCTGTGCTCTGAGAGGGAGCACCCCAAGCTCTACCACCTTTTATGACTTATCTCAGAAGTGACAAGGGGTTCCTTTCCTAAATTCCTAGCGCCTACAAAACTCAAGGGAAGGAATATAGACCACTGGGTGTCTGCCACGGTGGTCTCTAAAGGAGGAAATAGAGGAAGCAGTTAAGTTGAAATCCGGCAAGCATTCTACGTTAGGGGCGAACTGGGGCAAGGAACAAGGTGATCCCCTATTCCAAGCTGGTGGTTCAATGGAGGTTATGATAATTCATCAAAGAGGGCATTAGCACAGAAAGACCTAGAACAAGACCCGGTCAGCTGTGGCAGACTGCATTTTCCAAATGTGTCCAGAATGATATCTGCCACAACACATGTTGAGAACGCTGTTGACTTTCTACCCTTGAAGACAGGCAGGTTCGAGGTCATTTGTAACCACAGGTTATGCCGGAGTGGTACGGGGTTACTCTTGAAACCTGGTACTACAAGGTAACATGGTTCTTCCTTATTGGCTGAGACACTTGCTCTCTGACATCTTAGGTGCTATGCACGGAGCTTGATTATCCTGAAACCACCATGATTCGACCCCATGTCATTCCTTTGGCTGCCAGCCCAGTTCAATTCCAAGTTGATGACCAGTGTCAACCGCCAGCCAGTCAACTCTGAACATGTGGCCAGTTGAGCTTTCAAATGATGGCAGCCCTGGCTGACATTTTGTGTGAATAACATAGAGACTGGCTGGTTGAGCCCTTCCCAAATTTCTGACCCGCAACATTGTGAGAAAAATAATCTTAAGCCTCTCAGTTTGGGGACAATTTGTTACTCAGCAATAGAAGTGAAAACATGATCTCAGTAGGACCATGTGACTTGCAGCCACCAGGGTGACGATGGACGTCTCTGTGACACCCGAGGAGGGGATGTGTGAAGGTTCCCAAGGTGCCCTGGAAATCTACAGCTTCCTGCTTTTCCCTGCCACAAACACACAACACACTGTACCCCTACACCTAATCTTTTGGTTTGGAAAGAAACAGAAGGTGATAGAAATCTGAAAGTTGCGACTGAGGTTGACAATCCTAAACACATTATTTCATGAGACTAACTCCAAGATTATTGGCATGAACTAGAATTTTTCTCTCCTTTCTTATAAAGCAAACAGGACAGCTCAGGAGGAAGACTGGAGCGGTTATATACAAAACGTTGACACGCAAATGAAGCAGCCACATGGCCTCTGTATACGGAGAAACGTGTGAGCAAATGTGGGGCCCTAATACAGAATGTCAGCCAGGAAGACGAGGAAGGCAGACCTCCCTAAAACAGTGGCACAAGACACCGGTGGTCATCTTAACAGATATACGCTGACTGATAACCTTCAGAATAGGAAGGAAATGTCAGATCTTAAGAAGGAATTTTAGGGGCGGTCTCACCTTTACCCCTTCTGACTTGCACTTGGTCAGTGTACAACTTCTTCTTCCCACCAGAGTGAAAGAAAGAAAAAAAGAAACAGTTCTCTATGTTAAGGAATATCACCTTGGCCTTTAAATTGTGTTAAAATTATAGCAATGTGAGTTTTCCTGAAACCTTATTACTGTATATTCTAAAACATGAGAGAGGATTCCTTCTGGTCTAGGTACTCACCATCACTCTGAAGGAGCTTCTCACCTCAAGGTGGAGCTCCCCAAACACACGCTGGATTTGTAGTTAAAAATCCACCTGCAGCAGACAGGCCTGAGGTGGGTGGAAGAAGGGGAGAGGCGGTGCCGGAGGTTGGGTGCTCAGCCTTGGGCTGGAAATGAGCAATCAATATGCTAAGTACACGTAAGTCCCATGCAAATCAGCACCTAACCTTTTTGAAGGAAATGTCTGCACCCTTCGCACAAAGGGCTGAGTAGGGACCACAGTTGGGGTTTTCCTGCACCTGTAGGCTGTGAGCTGGAGAGTAAAGGCAAGAAGGCTAATCATTATCTTCTTTAAGATTTTAAAACAACAAACAGAACATGTTCTCCTTTTGTATCTGAGCAACCAGGAAGCTTCACACACACGTGCACACAAACACGTGCACACACATACGCACACACACACACACCTGCTTTCTATCTAACTAGTAATTGTGAAAATAATAAGACCCCCAGTGAGGGTGGAAGGGGGGAGGAGATGGGAAGTTTCAGTCACATTTGTAAAGAAGCGGCTGTCATTTTTGCTTGCCTACGGGTTTTCAATACATACACACAGTGCCTATTCAGCCACCACGTTCACCAATTGGACATTGTTGGGGAAATTATAGGACTCGTTTAGATTTGCGATCTGTGACAGCCAACACTGTGCAGAAAGAAGAGAAGTTCAGACCCCGGGAGAGAAGAAAAGCAGATATTTGGGGAATAAATGAATCAGGATAGGCTTCATCTTCTAAGGCTTTATGCCGAAAATAGTTGCAGGGCATATAGGAAATTAGCCTCCTCCCCAGATCTTTGCAGCAGGTCAGGAGACAGAATCTGCTAAAGCAAACCTGGTTTTGCTGTCACATGGTCAAGGCTGCTGGCGCGAGGAGGAGGGAGTTCAAGTTGCAAGAGTCAAGGTGGGAGGGTGGACTTTGTTTTTTTCCTCACTAACTCTAGTTGATTTTGGGAGGATTGTGTTAAATACCATCTCTACTCACTGCATAGGTCTGAAGGATTTACCTGATACAGCTGAGTCAGACAGACTTAGTTGGGGTCTTGACTCCTTTCAGACAGCCTTGGCTGGGGTCTTGTCTCCTCGGCTTCACATTGTAACTTGGGGCAAGTGTCATGACCTCTCTAACCTTCAGTCTCAGCTATAAAAAGGGCACCGTAACAATAAGCCTGTGATGGCTGCCCTAGCCCACAGGCTGGTAGATAGGAAGTGCTAAAGGCATGCTAGCACCCAATACCCCTTCCACAGATTTTTCTCCCCCTTGATACTAGTTTTTGCTTCCAGTCTGCTAAACAGCATAGCTTGGCCCTGGGGAAGCATTTGGTTTGAAGCCCAGGCAATGAGCAACCCTCTGTCACTTAGGCCTATCAGGGGGACATGTCACCATCTCCCAGAGTCACCTCCGGCCACTTCAGCCAAAGGGACTTCTCCAGGGTCCCAGCAGAGGCCTCCAGTGCAGCCAGCTGTCGATACACCTTGTAGAGCATCCACTCAGCTCTCAGGAAGGGGCTCAGACAGAGGCTCCACTTTGTACATTCTGAAGCATATCTGGCGCAGAGCCCCTGTCCTTCACCAAGGGAGTTGAGGCTGTGGAAGGCAAGCTCATTTGACATTGTGAATTAGAGACTCATTTGGCCACAAACGCTCTGGATGCAGAAGCAGAGTCTCTTGGCTACTCCAGCCCCAGGATCCATCTGCTTCTCTGTGGCGAGATTCCCAGCTACAAGGTGAGATGCCAACATCCCAAGGGTAGAGGTGCCAGCCTCAAGCCAGCATGCACCTTCAGCCAGCTCCAGGCTCTCTTCCCACTAACTTTCTCTGTGATGACCACAGAGCTGTAAGCAGATACGGTGTTCCTTTGCACCTAATGGTACATTTGGACTCCTGGGAGATCAAAAACCTGGAAAAGAGAAAGATCTATGGCTGTGTTTAACAACAAATGGGTATTCAGGTGCCAGTAGGTGTAAGACACTGAACCCAATTCCGAGAAACCATCTTTACTTTGCCAGAACACACAAACACACGAGTGGACTGGTGCCTGAGTGATCTTTTCTTTTTGCAAGACAAGAAGAGCCCTCTGGAATCCTGGAATTCCATCCCTATAAGGAGCCTCTAGACCTGAGAATGGTTCAGTCTCTAGCTTGGCAAAAACCGTAATTCATGACCCTGGATAGTCAGAGCTTCCTGCTATGACAGAATTTGACAATTTCCATTTGGCCAGACACTGACAATGAAAAGAATAAGGGAGAGACTGTAACTGAAACAAGTCTCCCCTCTCATCTCCCAGCAGGTACTAGTGTGGCAGGCTCATGTCTCATGCTCTTGAAGACCTAAATAGGAACACATTTCAAGAGGGTAGGAAGAAATAGCCAAGTTGAGCTCTAGGAGGGGATTGGACTCTGTAAACCTTTAGTCCTCCCTGAATTCACTTGGTTCCTAGAAAACACGCATAGCTCCCAAAAGTTTCCAGAGGGAGGTTTGTGAAATATGTTCATTATGAATTTGTTAATTGCATCAGAGATCAATGCAAACAGAGCATCCCAGCCTCCACTCAGCAATGTCCTCTGGCCTTTGCTGTTTTCTCAGTTCAGCACCTGATGTGGGGTGGGATGGTCCACCCCTCCATACTGAGTCACCTCTAGTCTTTTGCCAACACTACCAGTGCTACCACGCTGGGAAGAAAGGCTCTGGGAACAAGGGCAGAAAGTTTCTGTGGGCAGCGATGCTACCACCAGAAGGTCAACATGCACTGGTGGGAGAAATTCATGGGCAAGAAATGATTAAGTGATTCAATTGATGAGGACATTTTGTTCTTTTGGAATAACTCAGTGGTCATTGTGCCCCAGATCACTCAGTGTGCTTTTCCTTCCTCCTGGTTCACTCACCTAGCTCCACTACATTTAGAAGAGGCTCTTTGCACTTGTCTATGGTCTGGTAAACAAAAAAGGAACAAGGTATCTCAGCTGACAGATGCTGGTTTGAACTGTGTTCCCTTTGCTGGCAAAGGAAAAACCCTCTCTCATCAAGGAAATTGTTTTAGTTCACTTTCATACTGCTATGAAGAAATACCTGAGACTAGGTAATTTATAAAGGAAAGAGGCTTAATGGACTCAGTTCCACATGGCTGGGGAGGCCTCACAATCACGGCAGAAGGTGGAGCAGGAGCAAAGGCACGTATTACATGGCAGCAGGCAAGAGAACACGCGCGGGAGAACCGCTCTTTAGAACCATCAGATCTTGTGAGACTTACTCAACTATCATGAGAAGAGCATGGGAAAAACCCGCTCCCAAGATTCAGTTACCTCCCATGATATGTGGGAATTATAGGAGCTACAATTCAAGAGGAGATTTGGGTGGGGACACAGCCAAACCATACAGTAATTATCAAAAAAGTAGAAGGCTGAAGCCAGGATCACTGAGGATCTAGGTCACAAACCTCCCTGCAAAACTTGAGCACCATGACTTGGTTGTAAGTCCTACCCCTTGGGAAGCTTCATGCCACCAATGGTCCTCTGATTTTTCCCCATGGCCAAATGCATATAAAACAAATTACCTGGGCCAGGCACAAAGGAGAAGTCTTTCTTAGGCGAATTTTCTGGACTTAGGGGTTTTGACCTTATCTCCTATACATATCTATTTATTCCACAAAGTTCATCTAGTCAAGACATACTGGGGCCATGCAGAAATTCTTCTGTAACTGGCAACTGCTTATGAGAAAACATTGTATAAACTTGTGAATGACTTTAGAATGTCTTCCCTTAGAAGGGTGACCAAGGGGCTATAGAAACATGTGTCTAAGCTTTGTGTTAGCTTTGATTAGGAATAAGACTGTTTGGAGTTCAGTGATTAGGAGTTCATATAAAATGAAGTTTCTACCACTGTCAACAAGGAGGACTTCTTTTATGTTTTATTTCCAAGGAGAGAAAATGCATTCTGAGTAGTCATCTGTTATTGAAAAACAAGGTTTTATAGCTGGTGGCCTCGAAATAGTATTCCTCATCTCCCTGCCTCACACCATATAAAAAAATTACTAGATCCAAGGTGGCTAAGAGAGCTAAATAGGAGAGGGGGCACTCTATATATACATGTAGAAATAGAATATAAAGAAATACTAAAAACAAACAGTAATGTTGAAGATGAAAGGTCTTACTAATTAAAACACAAAGGCTACAAACCATAATGGAAATAAATATTTCATCTTTCAGTTGAACAAACTTTCAAAATTTCTTTGTACCATGAATACAGTCTAATGGGAAGCAAAAGACATAGAAATAATGTTATATATATATTACATATTGTTAATATATATGTTATGTATTGTTAATATGTTATGTATATTACATATTATTTCTATGTCTTTTACTTGCCACTAAACAAATAAGTATTTATTCTGTAAAGCTCATCAACTTAGTCAAGACATACTGGGGCCATATAGAAATTCTTCTGTAAGTGGCACAAGTCATTAAACACAAATAAATATCTATTTTCCTGTTTACTAATATATATGAAAAGGAAAATAATTGGTGCCTGAGTTGTATGCCCTCCTCCTATAACTCAGTATGAAAAATCCACTCAATGTAATAGGAAGAAAGGTCAAGAAACGATCCTTCTTAAAACCAATCCAACTTGGATTAATGCCTAAGCTTAAATCTAGCCAATTTAATGAGGCCTCATTTGTACCCTCCTACACCCAACTAAACCAACAGAAGGAGTAAGAAGCCACCCACAAAAGAAATGACCTGGTGACAAGTAAGGGCTAATGGCTCTAGCTAGAAAAGCTTACCTATCATGAGAAACATCTCAGGAAACACACATATCTGCTTCACTGATTTTCAAGCATCCAAAATATGTGTTATGTTTCTTATATACCTCAAGGAATGAACATATTTACTTTTACCCTTATATGAGTGACCTGGATCTAAAGACACTGTTGGATAATATCCTGATTTCTCTGATTCTGACCATCAATGAAAATGACAAAGTAAAGAACTGCTTCTCCTGCCTGGCTCACATGCCTCTGGAAACACAAAGGGAAGCTCAGCACAGCGTGACCAAGCTACAGGATGTTCTCATTCTGTGAACTGTGGGTAAGGTAAAGTACTGCTTCAGTACAGGAGGCATTCATTGCCATGGGCTCTGCTACTTATTTGCTCCTCTCTGAAGGCATTATCTATTTTGCATGATGGAACTGTCATCAACAGATTCAATGCAACCTATTTTGTGATCTTCCATATCTATTTTTCAGGAACACAAAACCATTCAGGATAGAATTTTGATGTTTGGGCACTATTTTACACCTGGCTCGTCCCCCCTCCTAACCGCCCCCTCCTCACCATTTCCATCTTTCAGGTTCCTGAATGGTGAATCCAAAGCCCATACAACACCCAAATCCAGCTGGAAAGTGGAAAATTAACTCTGTTTTCAAAATGTGAATGGTTTTTGTGTGCCATGTGTTTAAGGCTTACAGCTATAAAGCTCGGGAAAGAAATAAGTTGGACGCGATAATGTCTGTAGTGTATTCCAACTCTAAAATGTTAGAATCCATCCAACAATAGAAATTGGCTAAATAAATTATGTTACATCCATAAGATGGAATATTATCTAGGCATTTAATATGATGTGGGAGAATACAAAATGACAATGGGAAAATGTTCATGATATAGGAAGGGGGAAAACAGATTATGCAGCATTATGTGCTGTATAGTAACAATTTTGTTAGAAATGAAAATAAATACTGTCTGTGTGCGCACACCCATATGCACATGACAGACTGAAGGGATCACCATTTTAAAAAGTCACCGTAGTTAATTTTTAGGAATACAGGTACGTTTCATTTTTCTTACTGTTTTTGTGTGTCTGAAACCTTTAGTAGCGAACACACAGTGCATTTGTAAACAGTAAAACATATACTTCAGTGATATTAAGTACGTTCACATGTGCAACCATTACCATTATCACTCTCTAGCTCTAGAACCTTTTATTGTCCTAAAAGGAAATCTGTACCTATGAAGTTGTCATTTACCATCACTCTCTATCCCTAGTTTCTAGTAACCACTCATCTACTTTCTGTCTATTGATTTGCCTATTCTGGATATTTCATGAAAATGAAGTCATGCCATATGTGGCCTCCATGTCTGGCATCTTTCATATAGCACAAAGGATTGAAGGTTCATCAATATTTTAGCATGTATAAGTAATTCATTCCTTCTTATGGCTGGATACCATTCCACGTTGGGGATATACCACATTTTACTTATTCATCCATTGGACAATTAGGGTTTCTGTCTTTAGCTATGGTGAATTGCACAACTATATATACACACAAATTTTTGTTCAAACACCTGCTTTCAATTCTTTTGGATTTATACCCAGGAGTGATTTTGCTGGTTCAAATGGTAAGTCTGTGTTTAACTTACTGAGAAACTGCTAGACTGTTACACAGTGGCCGCATTGCTTCACTTTCCCACCAGCAAGGTGTGAGAGTTCCAGTTGCTTCTCATTCTCACCAACATTTATGTTTTGCTTACATTATTATTGTTGCCATCTTAGTGGGTATACAGTGGTATTATCTTATTGTAATTTTTATTTGAATTTTGCAAATGATATTGATAGTCAGCATTTGTTCATATGCCTGTTGATCATTTGTACATCTTCTTTGTAGAAATGTCTATTCAAGGCTTTTGCCCATTTTTAATTGGGTTAGTCTTTTTGTTGTTGAGTTCTAATTCTTTGTATTCTGGGTGCTAGATACTTATCAGATATATGATTTGAGAGTGTTTTCTCATTCTGTGGATTTTTTTTTTACTCTTGATAGTGTCCTTTATGCAGAAAAGATTTTAAAATTGATGAAGTCTAAATTATCCATGTTTTTGTTGTTTGTACTTTTGATGTCACATCTGAGAAACCATTGCAAAATCTAAGGTCATAAAAATTTACCCCTTTTTTTCTAAGAGCTTAACAATTTGTCTTAACATTAAGTCTTTCAACCCATGGACACAGGATGTCTTTTGATTTATTTAAATCTTCTTTGCTTTCATTCAGCAGTGTTTTAGCAATAAATTTCTGTTTCTGATATAATTTAGTTTTTGTATATGACATAAGACAGGTGAAATTTCATTCTTTTGCATGCGATATCCAGTTGCCTCTGTACCATTTGTTGAAAAGATTGTTCCATCCCACTGAATTATGTTGAAACCCTTGTTGCAAATCAATTGACCATATATTATGCTTTCTTTCCCCTATATTCTCAATTGTATCCCCTTGATCTCTGGCTATACTTATGCCAGTGTTATATGTCCTGATTAGTGTAGAATTGTAGTCAGTATCAAGTCAGGAAGTGTGAGTCCTCCACCTTTGTTCTTCCATTTAAAAACAGATTTGGCTATTCTGACCTTGAATTTTTATAACAATTGTAGGTTCCGTTTTTCTGTCTTTATAGAAAGCCATCAGGATTTTGATAGGGATTACAATTAATCCATAGATTGATTTGGAGAGTATTGCCATTTGTGTTAGTCCATTTTGGGGTTGCTATAAAGAAATACCTGATGCCGGCTAATTCATACAGAAAAAGAGGTTGATTTTGGCTCATGGTTCTTCAGACTCTACAGGAAGCATGGTGCTGTCATCTGCTGCTGGTGAGGGCCTCAGGAAGCTTCCAATCATGGTGGAAGGCAAAGGGAGAGCTGGTGTATCACATGGTGAGAGGGAGCAGGAGAGATGCCAGGCTGTTTTAGAGGACCAGCTCTTGTGAACTAACAGAATGAGAGCTCATTACCTTGGTAAGGGCCCCTCATGAGGAATTCACCCCTGTGACACAAACATCTCCTACCAGGTCCCAACTCCAACTTTGGGAATTACATTTAAACATGAGATTCAGAGGGGACAAACATCCAAACCATGTCACCGTCTTAATATTAAAATTCCTACCCATGAACGTGGAATGTCTATTTATTTAGATTTTCTTTAATTTCTTTCCATATTGTCTTACAGTTTTCAATGTAATGTCTTACACCTCCTTGGTTAAATTGATTCTAAAGTATTTCATTCTATTGATGCTATTGTAAGTGGAATTATTTTTCTTAATTTCCTTTCAGATGATTCATTGCTATTCATTGATTTTTGTGTTGATCTTAATAAAATCATTAAGTAGTTCTAATAGTTTGTATGTGTGGGTTCCTTAGGGTTTTTATATAATACTACATCATCTGTAATTTGAGATAGTTTTATTTTTCCTATCTAATTTGGGTGTCTTTTAATTTCTTTTCCTTGCCTAGCCTGTCTGGACAGAATTCCAGAACAATACTGGAAAGACGGTGAAAGTGGGCACCCTTGTTTTGTCCCTAATTTTAGGGGAAAGCTGTCAGTCTTTCACCATGAGTATGAATGAGCTTTAGTTTTACATAAATGGCCTTTATCAAGTTGAGAGAGTTCCTTTCTAGTTCTAGATTAAATTAGTTTTTGTTTTTATTTTTCCTTGACATGGTGTTGAATTTCATCAATGTTTTTCTTTCTTTTTTTTTTTTTTTTACATCTATTGAGATGATCTTGTTTTTTCTCCCTCCTCCTTCTACTAATGTGGTACACCTTACACTGATTGAGTTGGATATGCTGAAGCACCCCTTGTGTTTCTGAAATGATTCCCACTTGGTTATGTGCATAGCCCTTTCAATATGCTGCCAGCTTGAGTTTGTTGGTATTTTGTGTCTATATTCATGGAGCAAACTGGTCTGTTTTCTTTTGATGTCTTCCCCTGACTTTTGTATCAAGGTAGTTCTGTCCTCATAGAAGCAGCTAAGAATGCTCTCCTATATTCTACTTTTTGGAAGAGTTTTAGAAGAATTGGTATTGATTCTTCTTTAAATGTTTGCCAGAATTCACTAGTAGGACCATCTGGTCCTGGGCTTTTTATTCTTTGGAGGTTTTTGTTTAATAATTCAAATAAACTTTTTAAAGGACTGTATCAGAAGGGAAACTGAAGATTTTACTTCAAATGTTCAATTCCATCACTTCTAACTTTGGCCATGACTCTAAGCTCAAATTATTTTTCCCTTTGGATGGACAACCTCGTCCTTCAACCCAGCAAGCTTCCTTATCAATCATGAATATTGCCTTTTCCAACTAATTCATCAAATTTTGGAAATATAAATTTTCTCTGGCTTTTTATTTTGCACTCAATTCTTCTTCATTCTATGGACCTGTTTTAGAGTAAATAACTCACTAAGCAAGAAAAAAGAAAGACAAACAAAATATGAATCACATATAATGTCATGGATTGAAGATAAATGAATAAAAATGTGATTCCAACTTTGAGAAGTTAGGAGCGAAAAGAAGACCAAAGTCAAATTGTAAACACTACTTCACTCTGTCAGTGTGGGATATAACTATTTATTCTACTGAGTACCACAGACACTGTGCTGAAATACCTGTGCTATTTATAATCCAGCGCAAAGCTGATATGTCCTTGGCATCTTGAACCAATCGCCACCACTCATCAGAGCTTTACACACAGGAGAAAACTCACATTCCTTAACTATTAAAACACCTCTCATCAATGTTGCTGCTGCTGTTTGTAATTGAAATTGTTTGGTTATGGTGGTTCTTACCAGTCCCTCTTATGCAGTTTCTGATTTTATAATTTTATAATTTTCTTAGTAGCCCAATACTAGGGCATTTTTCAGCTCAAATGTAACTATTTTGAAAATGTATTTTATACCTTTGGCTGCAATAAAATTTGTAAGAAATCTAATTCCAATACAGAAGGCTAATTTTCTACAAATAATAATTTAAAAAAAAAACATTCATCTTGCTACCTAGCCAATTTCTCAAAAAGATGTTTTCCATCAAAGCAAAATGGAAACTAAAGACATGATCCTCAAATAGACAGGTGAGATAACACATTTGGAAGCATAGAGATTAAAATGGTGGGCTCCCCATGGCCCACTTCCTAGCTGCAGAATGATGGCCAGTCACTTGAATTTTCTCAGACTCAGTTTTTTTCTTTGTAAAATAGGTATAATAGAACCAGTCATATTAGATTGTGGAGAGGATTAAATGAGAAAAGCCAGGCAAGTCAGTTCGCTCTGTATGTGGCATGTGGTAAACAGTCAATACATAACTGAGAGAAACAGTATCAGCAACAGCAGCAGTAAGAACCTGAGTGCTTAGTATTTTCTACATAGCAAACCTTCTGCAAATGTGATCCAGTTGTGTCCACTGTCTGACTTTAGTGCTGTGCTTCTGTCTGTGTGTGCAACAGTCATTCATTCATTTACCCATTCAACAAATATCTAACAAATGATTACTGCTGGGCATTGTCCCAGGTCACAAGGATGGAATAATGCCACGATATCTGACCTAATTGTTTCTAGCAGAGATCAGCAAACTTATTCTGTCAGTGGCCAGATAACAACTATTGAGATTTGTGGGGCATAAGTGTCCTGTCACAACTACTTTGCCACTGCAGTACAAAGGCAGTTTTGACAATATAAACATAAATGGGCATGGTGAATATGACTTTATAAAAATAGATTTGGCTGAAGTCCATAATTTATGGACTTCTATATATAGTCTAATAAAAAAAAAATCAAATAGGGATAATAAAGTATGAAAAATACCGATGGTCTCCACAAGGGTCAAGGAAGGCTTCCCAGGGGAAGCGATATTTAATCTGATTCTTGGTGGATAAATAGGAGATAGCCAGGCAAGAAGGAGAATAACCAAATTCTAGGCAAAGGGGATAGTGTGTAGAAGGCCAGGAGATGGAGGAAACGAGAGACAGAGAAACAGAGGGAGACAGAGACAGAAGAGTACGTGTTCTTAAGGAGCTAAACAGATCGACTAAGGCTTGAGTGCTAGGGGAACCAAGTTAGGGCATCATGAGATGAGGTTAGTAGCAAGTAGGAGTCAGGTTGTGAAGGGCTTGGGACATAAGGGTTAAAATGTTTAGGCTCAACCCTAGAGACAATGGAAGTCCTTGAAGGTTTGCAATGGAGAAAGGCAGGATGCGTTTTGCATCTCTGACTGCCACATGGAGAATGGGTTGGAGAGCAGTGAGTGCATAGGAACAGAGCCTGGAGAGAAGGCTGCTTCAGCCATCCAGGAAGGAAGGAGTGGTGGCAGCTGAGCCACGATGTGGAAAGAGGGCAGTTGACAAGTGGATGTGGTCAAGAGATGTTTGAGAAATAAAAGTTAACATATAAATTGGGATGGGATGAAAGAGACAGAGGAGAGTTTCTGCCCTGGGCAACTACCTGTGTTAAGTCTCTCTGCAGCTTGCCTGACCTTCGAAGGCCTTTCTTTGGTTCTGCTTTATCCCGAGATCCCTCTCTGACCTCGTCTTCCTGAGAGATGAACACTCATCTGGATGACTTTGCTCCTACCCTCACCCCTGGAGCAAGCCTCTGACCAGAGTTGCAAGTACTCGGCACTTCTCCAGGTGTGGCTGCCACTGGGGTCAGACATCTGCATTATTAGCCCTCAGTAAATGCTTGGCTGTTATATCTTAATTTGTAATGGAGAATGAGCTTAAATGAAAATTAAAGAGAGATTAATTAGGACGGGCACAGTGGCTCACACCTGTAATCTCAGCACTTTGGGAGGCCAAGGCGGAAGGATCACCTGAGGTCAGGAGTTCCAGACCAGTCTGGCTAACATGGTGAAACCTCGTATGTACTAAAAAATTTAAAAAAAAAAAAAAAAAAATACAAGATTAGCCGAACATGGTGGCACATGCCTGTAATCCCAGCTGTAGTCGGGAGGCTGAGGCAGGAGAACTGCTTGAATCTGTTAGGTGGAGGTTGCGGTGAGCCGAGATCATGCCATTGCACTCCAGCCTGGGCAACAAGAACAAAACTCCGTCTCAAAAAAAAAAAAAAAAATTAAAGGCTAAATATTCAAGAATGTAGATTTGATTTTCAACCAAAGTGTAATTTTTGACAGTGAGATAATTGTATGCCATAATCTTTTGGTTTTTGCAGGACCACAGACTAAAAAAAAAAAAAAAACTCTTTGTACTCATTAAGGAAAAGAAAATAGATTTGCAAGATTAGCATCTTCTACTTTCAGATGCATCATTTTCATGTTCATTATTGGCCAACACAACAGTTCATTCCCAAGAAAGATTAAATGGTTTACTTGACTTGATATTTTGAGTTTAAAAAAATCTCTGAGTATCAAGTCCAAGGAGACATGCATAGTCCTGTCACTTGGAAACAGGGTTAGCTTTGCCCTCAGTATACGGGAGGCCCCATTAGGTGTCTTAGCACTGAGGTGAGCTCACGTGGCAGTTGTAATTTGTCCTTTCCAGAGTCCCAAAGCCTAAGAAAGTGAGTGTAGGAACATGAAGAAGACAAGAAAATTTGTAAGTAACAACAATCATACTTGGTTTGAAAATAGGCTGGTGGTGGTGATGAAACCTTGCTTATAAATAAACCCCAGGAAGACAATACAAACCTATGTGCAAGTCATAAAAGCAGGAAAGAGAATAAATTCTAGCAGAGGAAACTGGCTTTTCTCCTGAGGCCCTCCAAACCATCCAGATTTGATCATTTTCCCAATATATATGTAAGCCTATTCTCTTCATTCCATTTCCCTGGATTTTAAACCTAATTTAATTTCTAGCTCATTGTAGCTTATTAACTCATACATTCTCATAGACAAAATGATAGAAGCAAAATCACACCAGAAAAGATTTCAGTGACTACACTTTTACATATAAAAAGTTATAAGCGCATCAAACCTAACTTAACATCTCATTATTTTTATGGCATCCATGCTGAATTTGGATAGCAAAAAAGTCAAGTAAGAAATTTTGTTTTCATGAAAACCCATTTCTGATGCATGACATTAATACAAGGCTAAATAAACACAGCATCACCAGGAAATAAATCCAAATTTGAAGTCTGAAAGGGCAGCCATATATCTTAAATATTCTGAATGTCAACTTTCTGATGGAAAAAATAATACAATAGCAGTGACTGTATACATCAGTCCACTCCGGGTGTCCTCGGCGTGTGTTCCAAAGTTTAATTTGTTGAATCCTTGTGTTTTCTGCTCCACGGTGTCTAGTGGCATTTATTATGTTCTCCTAAAACTGCAGCTCATGAAGGCACCAGAAAGGTCACTGTTTCCTGGTTGTTTTTGAAAAGAGGATAAGTTAACGTATGTTCTCCAATAAAAGATGATCTTTCATGTGCATTTGTTTCTGAAATTGAAATGTATCTTGTTCATGTTCTCTGGGAGCCATTGTTCATCTTCCGAGTGTTTCTGAGAGCTTCGTGCAGCAGCTAGCTCCCCTGCACATCTGTAATGAAGGCCGGCTTTGTTCCTACTTTTGTCTGCTGACACGAAAATAGCACTGAGGCTCCAAGTGGCCCCGGTCCTCATGAGACTCCTTTCTGAACACAACTGCACTAAAGTCCCCTGCCACGAAGAAAGACAGAGGTCATGTAAATTAGTGCCTCACAATCCTTGGTTAAGAAATAAAAGAAATCATTTATGTTCTTTTAAAGCGTATATTATTTGGCCTACTCTGAAAAAGAGAACTCCACCATTGAGCTTTACCGCAATCAGGAAATGTTGCTATTTATTTTGTGTTTTAGAATTCTGGTGAGATGATATTTTTACATGCTGGTCATTTCAGTTTTAATTGTTAGTGAGTTTTTTTCTTCCTTAACGTGGGGGACGATGACCATCTGTCCTCTGGTTTCACTGAAAATGGAGCAGGAAGAAAAAAGAGCATGGTTTTTACAGGCTGGCTTTCTTCTTAAGAGGAAAAAGTTCTCTGAAATATCGCATTCCACTGCTAGGTGGGCAGCAGGACAAGGCCGCTGTGGTAAAGGCAGTGCTCATAGAGACAGGATAGTTGCCTGGCAGGCTTTGCTGTCATCAGGTAGACCAGCTGTCCCACACCAGGACATTGGTAAGACAGATACCAGAGGAGGCTTGGGGTCTGATCTGGGTGCAGGACGTGGGCAAGGACAGGATCAGGAAATGAAGATGAGAACAAAGGTGTGACCTGAGGCATAGAGCTCAGTCACAGACAGGACACAACACAGGGTGGAGAGCCTGTCCCTCCAGGAGTGGAAGTAGGTGGGAGGCCTGAGGCGGGCCAGGTGGAGACGTGGAAAGGACAGGGGACTCGAAGTCAGACGGTCAGGTCCAGATATGGGGCAGTATATTTTACAAGAACACCTTGGATCCCTCAGCTCACATCAATAGCATGCAGACGCTGCCCTCCCACGGGGTTTCAAGCATTTCTAATGCATCTCTGGGGTCTGAGCTTCGACATACCTGTTCCGTCCATCTAGAGCACTCTTCCTCACCTTCATCTCAAAGGTCACTGCCCAGGTGCAACCTTTCCTTAAGGCCTCAGGAGCTCAGAGACTTATCATGGGCATGTCCAACTCATCAGTCAGTGTAAAAGAACAGGGATCAATGCAGCTACTGCAGATCAGTTCAGGGATACCTTTTAAAATGTGTATTGAGATAACAAATGTGTGATGAATTTTCTCAAACTGCACTAACTCGTATAACCAGCACCCAGATCAAGCAACACAACATGACTGGCACCCCTAGAAGTTCCCCTCAGGCTGCACTCCAGTCACAAGGACAGCCACTCTCAAGTTCAGGAATGGATCGGAGTGGACACTTGCAGACCTCCCTGTAGTGCACGGGCCCCAGAACCAGAGCAGCACAGCCTGTCGGCCAGGAGGCGGAGAGGCTGGACCAGCTGGGATCTAAGGTGAGCATGATCCCACCCTGAATCCAGCCTGGAGCGGCACCCTCCCTCTCATTACAATGCTCTGGCTACAAAAGCAGGTATGCAAGGCTGAGCTTCAAGTGGAGAGGAGGACAGCTGGGATTTCAGTCATGCTCAGCTGCATAAAGCCAGGGGGCTTGAGCGCGACTTTTTCTTCAGGCTTCAAATTGCTCATGACAAAGCTTACTGCAGCTGTCCCTAAGCCAACGAGCAAATTCTATCAACCCTCCTGCATATGATTATGTGTTGGTTGTTTCTTGATTTAGCCCCTGAGTGTTCACATTCAAGAGAAAAAGACAAAGTTTTGCTTTTCTCCTGCCTCAAGCAAAAAGTTACAGAAAGCATCCTCAAGGACTTGTGCTTAGTATCTTTGAGGCAGAGAACAATAGAGCTATTGCCTCCCAGATGTCAAGGAGCCCTGCAAGAGCTGTGGGCCTCTATTATGCAGCGGCCTTTGGTCCAAAGGATGCTTCAGACATTCTGAAAACGAACACCGGATTGCAAGTAAACACACTGCACTCGGAGAAGGGCGCTTTGTTCTCTGGGTCAAGGCAACTCGCACCAAGCACTTTTGTCCTTCAGGGTAGGGACTGTCGTGGCCATGGTTCCTACAAGCCGCTGTGCGATTGATAAATTCCAAGGCACCTGAGAATCTCACTGCCTGTGAGCTGGAGAGCCTCCCCAAGGACTCTATGTGTGCGTGAACACCACCTCCTGTGTTTCTGAAGCTGATGCATGTGGTCCATTGGGAATCAGTGGAACAAAATCAGACCTGCCATAGGGCCCGGGAAAGCAGAGGGCATCTGCTAGGGAAATTACGGATGGGGGAGTTTGGGAAGGTCCCTCAAGACCATGTGCTTATCCCTACAGCCCTGAGTCACCTGCATGCTCTGGAGCTATGTGGGGTAAAGCACAACCTGACCTTTACCAGCAGGATCTCTGTGCCATGGCAGAACACTGTCCTGTGAGGTCCCACTGGCCAGGGGCTCACTGGGAATGTGTCAGGCACCGTGCTGGGTCTTTACATACCTTGGTTCTTAACCCACACAACATCAGGAAGACACTGCCTCACAGGTAAGAAACTGAGGCTTGGAAGAGCCTAGGAAGAACTGCTCATCTAGGAGGGGTCTGAGCTGGATGCCAGCCAGAGCCTGAGCTCTCCACAGCTGTGCTACCCTTGGAGGTGATAACCTTGTCATGGATCCCTTGGACTTGTCCCTGACGACCCTCTTCGACTGACAAGTGGCTAATTCAGACCCCAAGTCAAAATTCGCAGGGATGCCCACCTGGTCCTGTTGAAATCCCAGAGTATGGCATCACACGTTAGAACATGGCCCAGGCCCTGCCAGGGCAGAAAGCAGCTGCCCTTTCTTCTGACTCACCAGATTAGTGGGGAGTTCTATTGGTTGTTTTTCTTTCGAATTGAGGTAAATTTCACATAACATAAAACCACCATTTAAAGAGTACAATTCAGTAGCATGTAGCTCAAAAACATTCCCATCGCCCTAAAAAGAAACCTCAGATCCATTAGCCATCCCCCACCCACTTTCACTTTCATCCCATCCTGGGCCACCACTCACCTTCTTTCTGCTCCTATGGATTTGCCTGTTGTTGATATTTTGTTCAAACGGAATGACACTATATGTAACCTTTCGCGCTGGCTTCTGTTACTTAGCACAATGTTTCCAGCATTCATCTGCACCACAGTATGCATCTGTACCTCATTCCTTTTATGGCTGAATAATATTCCCTGCAATCTGCTTTCTTAAAAGTGAGGAAGAGGCAATATATCCTCATGGAAAGAATACTGACCCAAGAATCTGTGGAAGGCTTGCCCCCCTCATGGTACTCCATGTTCCACGTCAGACAGAACTGGGTTCAGAGACAGCTGCCCTACCATGAGGACTTACTGGAGATATTTAATTGTTATAAACCTCCGTGTCCCTGTCAACCCAATAAGTGTAATGATTCTACATAACTCCAAGATCTGTTGTGAAAATTAAATAGGAAAACATATAAAGATTGCCAAACTGCCAAACACATAATCAGGATACATAAGATAATAACTTGACTTCCCTTCCTATTCATGAGAAATTAATTTCTGCTTCTACAGATGTAAATTGGGTATTCAGCTGTATACAGTAGATGTGTGCCTGAGTTGCTCATGTAAAATGACTTTGAAGGAATCAAATCACATTTTATATTCACTCAGTAAATGAATTCTTAGGTGGACAAAATCTATTAACGAAGGAAATCTACTCTCAATTCAATGTGCAGATTAGCAACTTGAATTACCATTTTTGTCCCAGTGTGGCACAGTGATTGGTGCATAAGTGGTGGCCAACGTGTGTGTAGAGAGGAAAAGGGAAAGCTGGGGTAATGAGGGAAGGAATCTAATACCTGATAAGATTCAAAAGAAACTTCCCCTAAAACCAAAGATTCTCAAAGGCCAGCACTGCTAGCCTATGGGAAATGTGGTCAGTGAGTAACAGATACAAATACCTTTCTAGCCCAGCCAACAAAGATACGCACTGAATATCTGCTCAGTGCCCAGCACGACGGGGTGAGGTGAGAAAAGGACCAGGAGCTGCGGCTGTTGCCTGCAGAATTTTACTCTCTTTGGAGAAGCAGAAGTGACAGATAGACAATGAGAGGAAAAAGGCTCCTGTGGCTCAGATCACAAACTCTGGCAAAAGCTAACAAGTCTAGACTTGGCCAGAGAAGGCCCAGCACAGTGCCACAGAAAATCACCTGTGTCTAGGCCACCCATTGTGCCTCTCCTGTGGCTGGAATAATCAAGAACACACTGTCGAAGACTGTTAGGTTTCAAGCATAAGGGATCTCGAGCACAAGCCGAGTTTTTATTAGAGATGACACCAAGCCTTTCGAGGAGCTCTTGGGTTCTGAACCACCAACTTCTTTGGATCTTTTCTGTTTCCAACACCCCCACTGGGCACACCGAGCAGTGGGACTTGAGGCTGTTCTGGAAGATGGGTGGCCTTTCACTCAATCATAATGCAACATTTGGTTTGGAATTCACACCAACGATAACCCACACACATCATAATTCCTGCGAGAAGTGAACAGGCTCTCCTTCTATAGAATTCAGAAAACAAGTACACAAAATCTTAAATAAATCAAAATATAAATAACTGAAAAACAATGGTGTGATTCAAAGCAGAAAAAAATGTACCAGATAGAGTGTGACAGGCAAGGAAGAATTTATTCAAGGCTATTGCAATTGGGGAAGAGGCCAGAACTCAGTCTGAGCTTAACCCAACTGAAACAAAAGGCAGGAGACGTTTTGGCGCTGGGCTCCGCTGGTGGAAAGAAGGTGGGGAAGATGGTGTGGGGAAGAGTTGCTCCATGAGATGTGCCCAGCACGTTGACTTATTCCTGAGTGTACACGTTTCTCTACGATTGGGCCATCTGGATCTGCGAACTGGAGCCCACCGAAGTTAAGTTCCTACTCTCCCACAGAAACTGGGAGATAGGGAAGCTGTCTCCTTTGATGGTTCCCTTTCTAAGGGTTGGCCCCCAGGATCTTGGGAAAGGCATTTCTGAGTTGTAAAATTGGCAAGAGGATTTAAAAATATTTACATCTCAATAGGGCAGAGAAAGAATTTGCAATTATGAGTTCCCCATAGTAGATGCTCTAGAAAAACAGGGAGGTCAGGGTCTAGTGGTATGAAGAGGCCCCTTTAATGCCTAATCAAGCCGAGGGGAAGGTTAAGGCCTTCTTGGTCAGGGTTTCCAAAGCCCTGTTCCTGACAATAAAACTCTTCTACAAAAACACTTGCTCAGATTGTATGGTATGAGTCAAAAATGCTTCTTCAAAAAATCATTTCACCAAAATGTTTAATTTTTCCAACAATCCCCTGAACAACTGAGTGGAGATAAAAGCCCTTCATTGCCAGATACTGATTAATGCTACAAGCTCCGGCTAAATAAAGTTGTCTAGATGCCGCCAGTGGAGGTACTGCATATTTCAACTTTCAAAATATTTCTAAAGGTTACTGAACTGTATTAAACAGAATGAATAAATAAGCATTGCCTTTGCAGCTCAGAGTCAGACCCCGAAAACCTCTGAGCATTGTCAGTCTCTAGCATTTACAGTCTTTGTTTGGGCTTTCTGGTCAGCACTTCCTAATTTCCGAAAATAAGACACACCGTTTCCTAACAGTGCCACCAGAAGGTCAGCCTGGCTGGGCTTCATAGCTTTGCATACAGCTGTGGAATGGAAATGCTCTTTTTTGAAGTCACCAACAGAACGGGAAGCAGCGAGAGCCGAGAGAAGAGCGGGTTGGCAAGACGGCATGCCTTCTGTTGCCTGGGCTCTGCTGCATCCCAGTGTCAATCAGACTGACTAGCTCTTGCCCCTGGAGTGGCATGCAGGCAGTGCACGTGTGGAGTCCTGCTCGCAGAAATTGTGTTTGGCTCATCCCAACGTTTTCAAAATAAGGAAATTGTTTCCAGTTTCTTGAGGGCAGTGACATCCTTTGACGAGCAGAAGAGCACACCTTCTGGGGTCTCCCACAGTCCCCCCTATCCTCTCCTGTCTCCTAGGCCTGTACAGAGTTGCTGGTGGTTTGCATAATAAGCCAACCCTAACTTAATGGTGTGAAATAATACTAGTCATTTATTATTAATATTATTATTATTTTGAGACAGAGTCTTGCTCTGTCACTGAGGCTGGAGTGCAGTGGCATGACCTTGGCTCACTGCAACCTCCCCCTCTTGGGTTCCTGGGTTCAAGCAATTCTCCTGTCTCAGCCTCCTGAGTAGCTGGGATTACAGGCATGCCCCGTCACTCCCGGCTAATTTTTGGGTGTTTCGCCATGGTGGCCAGGCTGGTCTCAAACTCCTGACCTCAGATGATCAGCCTGCCTCGGCCTCCCAAAGTGCTGGGATTAGAGGCATGAGCCACCACAGCCAGCCTATTATTATTATCATTGATTATTATTTTTCATGAGTCCTGGCGGTTGTGAGTCCTGGGGGTTGGTTGGAGCTAGCCAGGTGTTCCTCACTTGGGGTTTCTCACATGATTGCAGCCACACAGTGGCTGAGGATGGAGGAATCCGAAGCTTCCTGGCTTACAGGTAATGATGGACATGTGTCCTCAACAGGAACCCCAGCCAAGTCTCCTTGCTGGAGCCACTGCACTTGAGATCTGCACCAGCCTGGGGTTGTAGGATAACAACTTGCTTCCGAGGGCAACTATCTTTAGAGAGAGCCAGAAAAGCTATGTTACCTTTTCCAGCCTAGCCTCAAAGTTCACTTTGGCTACATTTGATTCACAAGAGGAAAGGCACTAGGCTAGTCCCTGTTAAAGGGAAAGGGATCAGGATCAGACTCCACCGCTTGGTGGAAGAAGCATAAAGAATTTGGGAGCATGTTCTCAATCCTCCTCCGTGTTACCTCTGGACACAAAACATTCATATTTCTCCCACGTGCACAAACCATTCATCCCATTCTAAGACCTCCAAAGGGCTGCGTATTACACACCGGGCTCAAGCTGGAGAACAAAAGATGTCAACTTCTCAATCAAGTTCAGGTTCTGATGAGGCTGCTCCTGGGTTGCTCTTGAGTCCAGCTCTCGAAGCATCGTTACCCTCCATCTGAAGACCCATGAATGGAAATAAACACATCACCTGCCAGCCACACACTCAACACCGGGGCAGGACGGACATAAGACCACCGCTGGAGACATTCCCATTCCAAAAGGAAAGGGAACCCATGAGTCACTGGTTCACAGCCATCCTGAAGTCTGACCAGGTATGTGTGGCAATTCTTTGTGCAGAGCTAAGTCCAGCTGCCCGGAAAAGCTTTCCATGGCTCTTGGCTCCACCCCGGGCTCTGAAATCTACTCTCTGAACGGTCCTTCCTTCACCACGAATTGGTGGCACTTGTCTGCACCAGACCTGTTTTCTCTGCTTGCTTCTTAAGTGTGGACATTTGAGAATCCAAACCCTTCTTTCACTGTTTGCTGTCTCCATCCCTTTTAGTTCCAGCGGGCAGTGTTCCCGTCCATAGGATTCCTTCACAACTCTGAAGGTATTTTCTAAAACTTAGCGGACTTCATGCCATTTGATGAAAGCCACACCCACACGTCTCCTCTAGGCCAGGCTTCCCAGGATGCTACTGAGGAACAATATCCCAGAGATGGCTGGAGACACGACTCATTCAGAGAGGGTCCTGCAGTCCTGCCCTGACAGGGCTTAGACGACCTCTGTTTTCTTGAAAGCATCTTCAGGTGCCGCCCTAAACCTTTCTGAGATTTTACAGAAGAGTAAAGTCAAATCCGTGCTTTCTTCTTCAACCATGCTTTACCCACAGAGCCCTGGATCAGGGCTTTGCCTGGAGGCAGTTCCATGATTTGAGAATCACTGCTCTCTGAACAAGCTGGGAATAAGAAATAGTTTAATTTCTAGACTCATCAGGTAGTGACTCCTCTGTATTTAATAGGCTCTCCTTTAGCTCATCTATTTCCTCTCTCATTTTGTTATAGGCAACTAGAAAAAGGCCAAGTGGCACCTTCAACATACTGCCTGGACATTTTCTCAGTAAATCATCTCATTCATCATTAACTATTTTCCTATGAGCAGCAGTGAGGCCAAACCTCCTGCCACCTCATATCAAGGATCTCCTTTCTCCAGCTTCAGTCATTTTCCCTTTAACCCTCACTCACAGCACCCTCAAGTCCTCCAGCCTCTGCTGGGAGCTCACGACCCTCCCTGGTCCCCCCGGTCCCTGGCTCTGAAGCCAGTGCTGCACGTACTTGGTGTCCCTATGTCAGCACCCCATGCTGCCCGTTACCAGTTCTGTTCTAGTTACCTCTTGTTGCATGAGCAACAGCCACAAATGCAGTGAAGTAAAACAGCAACAATCCCATGCTATGATGAGCTCTCTTGCTTCTAATGTCAGCCTGGTCAGCCAGGCGGTTCTCATCTGGGGCTCCTCATGACTTTGCAGTGTCTGCGGCTGCAGTAACCTCAAAGACTTCCTTCTATCTGGTGGTTAATGCTGGGACCAGATAAAGGGAGGTCCCTCTGTTGTTTTGCAAAGAAAATAATCATTTCTAGTTGTCTTGAGATAATTTGAATTGTCGTATGTTTGCCAGGGTGGTTCTCCTGAATGACAAAAATACATCCTTTTCATCGACTTGGAATCATCCAAGCTAGACTGAATTCCTCACCCCATCATTAACGCATTGTGCAACCTCAGACATAATGAGCGAACCCAAGTCCTTGTGCAGATTGCTCATTAGTCATTATTATAATGAGGCTGACAGACATTGCTCAGGACCATGACAAGGCTCCCATTCCAGGATTTTAAGATAATTGGTTTTGGGTAAGACGTTTCGCATTGGTTGCCATAAGCACGCATTTTTAAACAATATCCAAGAGCATCCATGTGAGGTACTGTTTTGGATGCTGGGACAGAGCGAGGAAGAGAGTTCTTGCCCTCACAGAGCTTAAATGGAAAAACTGTTCTTTATATAAAAAAAGTGCATTGGGGGGGAAAAGACAACAACTCTATGTTTTCTCTGACTTTAAAACAAAGAGTAAAAAACAAAGAGTTGTACTTATTATCTTGTTTGCAGTGGAAGAAAGGGTGGAGCAGACAAAGAAGATGGGAGCAGACTCCCAGAGGGAATGCCTTAGGCTGCAAATCCTAGGCTCCTGAATAGAATTTTACTGCTATGTATGGTTTACGTCCAGTCATCTCAGAGTAATTGAAATCTAAAACTAAATAAAACAAAGACTAAATATTCCATGAGCCCAGAGATGAACATGGTATATATTACTTAGGAGTCTTTATTAATATTAATATGCATTTTTAGTAACATTGTTTTAGTGGCCTTCACATGTGGTGATGTTAGAATGTCACAAAGACAACTTTAAAAGAAAATATTTGCAAATCCCGTAAAAATAATTGTCTTATTACAGTTCAAATTATGTACTATACAGAACATTCACAAGAACTGGAGTGCTTTGCAGCAGACTACAGAATAGAATAGGGGCTTCACATTTCATAGTAAATACATCAGCATACACTTCCCAATGCATAGGGCCACTTCACTACATACATGCTTTTGATATTCAAATCTATCTTTTCCAAGCATTGGTAATATTGTGTGCCTTGCATCTAACATTTTCTGGAAAAATAATTAATCAAGGTTTCAAGGTTGATTCTATTTTTAAGAAGAAATTAACTAGATAAAGCTACAAAAAGTAGAAATATTATGAATATCAGCATTCCTTTATACTTCTAAACAACTCTTTGCAAACACACTTACTGAGATGAGAAGTTGTGGGAAAACCAGCAACTTTGACATAAGATGAGCTGAGATATGTGTGTTATCAATACTTTGTCTGGTGCTTAGTAGGGACAGGGAAGAAAGTCTTCACACTGCACCATCTTACTGGTCATAATATTTGTAAATGCCGTGGGCTTCTGTGTTTTCATCTAGTGGACATCCGTTCCTTCTCCTTTGTACACCAGCACTTCTGTCTCCCACTGGGAACCACATGCACTGTTGTGGCATTATTGATAGGATTATCAATCAGTGTGCAGAGTAAACCCAACTCAAGGGATGAGCCCATGATCCCAGCTAGAACTGTGAACTCTCTGATCCTTGATGATCAACACAAGAAGAAAAACGGCTTAGTGATTGTAACCCCTCATTACTAAGCTCAACAAAAACATCCTTTTAGTTCTATGGGGGTTCATATTACTGCCTAACTCCTACCTTTCTGCAAATCAGGACCTTGGGTGTTGTATTAGTCCATTCTCATGCTGCTGTGAATACCTAAGACTGGGTAATTTATAAATGAAAGAGGTTTAAATGCATCACAGTTCTGCCGGGCTGGGGAAGCCTCAGAAAACTTAAAATCACAACAGAAGGGGAAACAAACACGTCCTTCCTCACACGGCTGCAGCAAGGAGAAATGCCAAGTAAAAGGGGGGAAATGCCTTTTATAAAGCCATCAGATCCTGTGAGAACTATCACATGATATTCAAATTTATCTTTTTCACATGAGGGTAACTGCCCCAAGGATTAAACTGCCTCCCATGACATGTGGGGATTATGGGAACTACAAATCAAGATGAGATTTGGGTGGGGACACTAAACCTAACCACATCCGGTGTGAAAAGAAAAAGTCTAACAGCTTCACAACCCGGAAGATCGAAGTTACTGGGGTGGGGAGGAAGGCACTTCCGTTTGGAAACAGTGATACTTTTACCAGCTTTGTTATTGAAGCCCTTTTCTATTCTTAGAAGAATCAACTGACTGGCTTATTAAGAAGGGGTATCAGCTTTCAAAAAGTCAAAGGTGTATTTGGAAGGATAGAGAGGAAGACAGAAAGGAGGCCACCTTCCAGCAGTGGGAAGTGACCTGGATTTCCTTCATCAGACTATGAGTTTCCTGAAAATAGGACCTAGGACCTACATGTTATGTGTCTGCATATCTCTTGTGCCCAGCATAGTGCCTCATACACAGGATTTAGACTGAGTCTAGAGATGAAGACGCAGATGTCACAGTCTGAAGATCTTATTTTTCCACCTACCAGCACTCAAGTGTGAAAGTGACTTAAAATATTTAGTTCCAAAGAAATATTACATATAGGGAAATAAAGGTAAGATGATAGCAGTTTTCTCACCAAAAGACGACAGGCGAGAAGACAGTGGAAACAAAAACTCCACTGAGGGAAAACAACCAACCACCAACGTGTCAACCCAGAATTCTCTTCAGATCCAAAATATACTTCAACAGTGAAGGTAAAATAAAGACTTTTATACATAAAGAAGCTGAAAGAATTCAGTGTGAGACGACTTAGTACAAGAAATGTTAAAGAAGGTATTTAGGCAGAAGAAAAATGACAATGGATGGAAATACGGATTTTCACAAAGGGATGAAGAGCACCTGAAGTCGTAAATACATGAGCAAATATACAATATTTCCTTATTTTTAAATTATTTTCAAAAGATAATTAGCAACAATGTAGAATGTAACAGCAATGTGGAATGGTGTTTACAATATATGTTAAAGAAAATGTAAGACAACATTAGTACAAAGGCCAATAGAAGAGAAATGAAAATATCCTACTACAACATGCTCTCTGTGAAGAGGCATCATATTGCTTAAAGGTAGATTGTGATAAATCAATTTTATATACTATAAATGCCAAAAGCAACCATTAATGTAACAAAAGAGTTATAGGTAATAAGCCTTTAAAGGAAGTGAATTGTATCATGAAAACATTCAATGCAAAAGGAGGAGGAGCAGGAAGAAAAAGAATAAGACAAAAGATGAAACAAATACAGAATAGAGAGAGGTAAATTTAAGCTTCACCTTATCAATAACCATAATTGACACAAATATTCTATATATACAAATAAAAGGCAGAGAAGTCACATTTGATTTAAAAAGTAACATCCAATATATGTTGCCTAGAAGAAATGATGTACTTTAATCTACAGACAGAACTAAGTTTAATGTAAATAATGGAAAAGATATCATGCTAACATAATCAAAAGAAAGTTGGAGTATCTATATTCATGTCAAACCAAGTAGATTTTCAAGCAAAGAACATTATTAAGGACCAAAAAGGTCTTTTAATGATGACAAAGGGTTCAATTCACTAAAAAAAATTCTAAAAGTTTGTACATTTAAATAAACTCTCAGAATAAAGAAAAAACTAAAAATAGTATACAGGAAAAAATAGAAAAATCCACAATTACATTCAGAGATTTCAGTACATCTCACTCAATAATTGATAAAGTTCACAGAATATCAGTAAGGTTATAGAAAAAGGAACAATACTATCAACAAATATTATCTAATTGGCATTTATAGAACATTTCACCCAGCTACGCCAGAATACATGTTCTTCTTAAATGCACACAGATTTATCAAGTTAGACTATAATTGAGTAATAAAACATGTCTGTATATATTTCCAAGTTTTCAAATAATACAAGATATGTTCTTTGACCACAATAAAATTAAACTACAAATCAATTATAGAAATATATCTAGAATGTCTTCACGTATTTGGAGATGAAATATTTCTAAAAACTACTTCAAAAACACAAAACGGTAATAATAAAGCACTTTGAACTGAATGAAAATTAAAATAACATTACAAAATTGGTAGGATGCTGCTGAAGCAGTATTTAGGGGCAAATTGATAGTATTGAATGCCTGTATTAGAGAAGGTAAATGTTCCACATCAATGACTATAGCAACACTCACTTTAGGGAATTGTAAAAAGATTCAAATCCAAAGTAAACAGAAAAAAAACAGAATGGAATGAATTTTAAGAATTAGAAAAACAGAAAACAATGAAACCAAAACCTGAGTCTTTGAGAAGATCAACAAAATGATAAAACCACAGCCAAACTGAGCAAGAAGCAGAGTAAAGACACGCATTACCAATATCCAAATTGAAAGCAGTGTTTTCACCACAGACACTACATGTAAGAAAATACTATAAATAACTTTGTCAGTAAATTTGAACAAATTAGGTGAAATAAGCAGTTTAAAAAAGAAACAAACTCTAAAACTCAATCAAGAGGAAATGAATAACCTATATAGTCACATATCTTTTCAAGAAACTGAATGTGTATTTTAAAACCTTCCAACAAAAAAATTCTAGGTCCAGAGGGCTTCACTAGTGAACAGCACAAAACACTTAATCAAATCTACACGAAATAATCCGGAAAATCCTAGAAGAGGGAAATACTTTCCAACCCATTCTCTGAAAGCAACATTACTCTCATAACAAACCCAAATACGTAAGATAAAACTACAAACCATTCTCTCTCATAAATATACCAGCAGAAATTATTTTTATTTCAGGAAATCAAATGCAACATTACATACAAAATATAATACATCACGGCTAAGTCAGTTTTATCCCAAGAAAGCAGGAAAGATTGAAAATTTAAGAATAAATTGATGTCACATTAACAGTCTAAAAATAAAATCCATTATGATCTTCAATAGGTGAAGCAACATTTGACAAAATCTAACATCCATTTCAGATAAACAGTCTAAGCAAATTTGTAATAGAACCTTTTTTTTTTTTTTTTTTTTTTGAGATGGAGTTTCACTCTTGTTGCCCAGGTTAGAGTGCAATGGCGTGATCTCGGCTCACTGCAACCTCCGCCTATCGGGTTCAAGCAATTCTTCTGCCTCAGCCACCCTAGTAGCTGGGATTACAGGTGCGTGCTGCCACGTCCAGGTAACCTCATGATCTGCCCACCATGGCCTCCCAAAGTTCTGGGATTACAGGCGTGAGCCACCATGTCTAGCAAAACGATTTCTAATTGATGCAAGGTATCACTGAAATTTTATAGCTAACATCGTATCTAATGGTGAAAAAATGAATATGTCCCTCTTAAGATTAGGAAAAAGGCAAGTATGTGTGCTCTTACTATTGTTATACCAAGTAGAAAATTCCAAGAGATCTACAAAAATCCCCTAGAACCAGTGCGTAAGAAGCAGGATTGTAGGATACAAAAATCAACAACAAAAATCAATTTCATTTCCATATACATACTAAGGACAAACAAGTTTCCGAAATTAAAAACACAATAGCTTTTACAAATGCTTCAAGTAAAATACTTACGTATAATTCTAACAAAACACACCCATGATCTAGGTGCTGAAAAGTACAAAATACAATAGAAGACATCAAAGACCTAAATAATTAGAGAGACATCTGTGTTCACGGGTTGCAAAAGTCAGTGTCGTAAAGGTATGAAATCTTTCCACATTGGTATGCAGGTTTAATAAATTCCTGTCAAAATTCAAGTAAGGTGGTGGTCATAATAGACAAGCTTATTAGAAACTTCACATAGAAAGGGAAAGGCTCTAGAACAGCTAAAATAAGACTGAAAAAGAAGAGTAAAGGGGGAGGTACCACTCTGCCCTACAGTAAGTCTTCCTGTATGGCTGCAGTGATAAATACGGTACCATCGTGCCCAACAAGTCTTCCTGTATGGCTACAGTGATACATACAGTACCGCTGTGCCCTACCATAAATCTTCCTGTATGGCTACAGTGATAAATACGGTACCACTGTGCCCTACAGTAAGTCTTCCTGTATAGCTACAGTGACAAATACGGTATAATATTGGTGTAGGAACAGACGAACACATCAATAGAACTGAGAATCCAGAAACAGACCAACACAATTATGCCTAATTTATTTTTGGCAAAGGTATGAAAGCTGTTCAGTGAAGGTATTATAGTATTTTCATAAACTGGTGATGGAACAATTGGACACCCATAATCAAACATCTGAACCTCAATCTAAGTTAAACAATTTTTTTAAAAACCCGAAATGAATGGACATAAATGTGAAACATAAAACTACAAATTAGGCCAGGCACGGTGGCTCACGCCTGTAATCCCAGTACTTTGGGAGGCCGAGGTGGGCAGATTACAAGGTCAGGAGATCGAGACCATCCTGGCTAACATGGTGAAACCCCGTCTCTACTAAAAATACAAAAAATTAGCTGGGCGTGGTGGCAGACACCTGTAGTCCCAGCTGCTGGGGAGTCTGACAGCCTGGGCTACAGAGCAAGACTCCGTCTCAAAAACAAAACAAAACAAAACCCTACAAATTTAAAAATATATATACATAGCCGTATACACATAGGTGAAAATCTTGGGGATCTAGGGTTAGGCAAAGAGCTTTTCCCACTTTACACTAAAAGCACTTGGTGAACTTCATTGAAATGAATCATTTTGCTATGCAAAAGAGCCTGTCAAGAAAATAAAAAGACAAATGAGAGAACAGGAAACATTTTTGAAAATTATATTTTCAAACAAAACCTCATTTTTTAAATGTATAAAGGATCTGTAAAACTCAACATTAAAAAAATTCAATTAAAAGTTGGGCAAAAGGCATGAACAGACGTTTCACTGAAGAGGAGACATGGATGTCAAATAAGCATCTGGAAAGATGTTCAACGTCATTAGCCATTAGGATATGGAAATTAAGGCCACACCCAGAATTCACTGCACACCTCTCAACAGGGCAGAAATCTTTAAAAATAATGATTACGCCAAATTCTGTGAAGCTGCAGAGAAACTAAATTGCTCCCAGATTGCTCATGAAATGTAAAATGGTATAGTTATTCTGAATAGTTTGAAAGTTTCTTTTAAAACTAATAACAGAATTACCAGCAATCATACTCTTGGGCGATTATACTTGAGAATGAAACTTGTGTTTATGCAGAAACTTGTACAGGAATCTCACAGCCTGTGACAGCCAAAAGCTGAAAACTACGAAAATGTCCTTCAGTGGGCAAATGGTGGAGCTAACTGTGGCACATTCACGCGGGAATACTACTCAAATAAAAAAGGAATGAACTAATGATACATGCCATAATTTGGATTAACCTCACGGGATTTATGCCGAGTGAAAAAAGCCAATCTTTGAAGGTTACATACTGTATGATTCAATGTATATAATATTCTTGAAATAAAATTATAGAAATAAAGAAAAAAGATGTGTGGCGTCCAAGGTTTAAGGGGGTGATAGGAGCAGGAGGAAAGTAGGTGTGGCTATAAAGGACAACATGGGGCCCCCTGTGGTGACAGAAATGTTCTGGATTTGGTTTTATCAATATTAGATACTGGTGGTAATACTGAAATTTTGCAAAATGTTACCATTGAAGGAAACAGCAATGGGTACATGGAGTCCTTCTGTGTTATTCCCTACAACTGCATATGGATCTACATTTATCTCAAAATATAAAGCTTAATTTTAAAAAGAACAAATGGAAATATATTGGACTTCAAAGTTAAGAACATTTGCTCTTTTTAAGACACTGTTATTAGGAAAATAAAAAGGGAAGCCACAGACTGAGACAAGCATTTCCAAAACATGCATCTAACACGAGGCTTGTATCCCGAATATAGAAAGAATCCTTAAAACTCAATACTAAGAAGATATTTAAAAAGAAAAGACAAAATCAGGCACTTCACCAAAGATATTTATTACCCAAGGAGCACATAAAAGAGTGTTAAATATAATTAGTCATTAGGGAAATTCAAATTAAAACAACAATTGACATCTTTGTACAACTGACACATAGCTTAAAATAAAAAAAAAAAGAGAGAGAATATCAAGTCTGGGACAGGATTGGAACAAATAAAACCTTATACGTTGCCAGTGAGATAGAAATGTTTCAGCCACTTTAAAAAACTCCTTGGAAATTTTTGGAAAATTCCTCGGAAATTCTATAAAGTCAAACATACACTCAGTGAATGACACAGCTATTTCACGCCACAGAAAGTTTTGTACACAAATGATTAACAGTCAAAAACTGTAAGTAACCCAAATGGAGAAATGAATTGCAGTATATTTACATGAAGGAAAACTATTCAGCAAAACAAAGGAACTACTGATATACACAAAACATGGAAGAATTTAAAATGCATTATGCTAAGTGAAAGAAGCCAGTTTCAAAACACTACATACTAAATTACTCCACTAATATACAGTTTTTCAAAATATGTAAGTTTCAAAAGAAATTGATCTTACAATTTCTCTGATCACAATGGAACTAAATTAGAAAGTAATGTTAATTAATATCAAAATAACCCTAGAAACACCCAGAAGATTTGGAAATTAAAGAACGCACTTCTATGTAAGCCATAGGTCAGGGCAGAAATCATAAAGGAAGCAGATTATTTTGAATGAGATACCACTTCACACTAAGATGGCTAAAATAAAAAAGAATGTAACAAGTGTTGACACGGATGTGGAGAAGTTGAAACCATTTACTTGGCTGCTGTGATTATAAAATGAGGCAGCCGCTTTGGAAAACCTATTGACATTTTCTCAAGATAGTTACTTATGACTCAGCAATTCTACTCTTAAAACTATAGTATTCCTAGTACAAACCACCCAAATGTCCATCAGTTGATGACTGGAAAGATAAAGTGTGGTCTATTCATACAATGGAATATAATTTGGCAATAAAAAGAAAGGAAGTACTAGTATTTTCTACAATGTCAATAAACTCTGAAAACATGTTGAGGGAAAGGAAAGGCCACAGATTCTGTGACTATAGAATAAAATTTCCAGAATAATCAAATTCATAGAAATATAAAGTAAATTGGTCAGCGGTTGTCAGGGACTGGGAGGTGGGAGGAACAGGAAGTGACCAAGGAAATGAATATCACCTTTTGGAAATTATAAGAGTAGTAATTACTGAAATAGGAAACAGACAAAAGTAGGAAAAAAATTAACAAATCCAAAAGTTATGTCTTTGGAAAGAGTAATAAAATGTTTAGATCCCTAATAATACTAAACAAGAAAAGATAAAGATAAATTACCAACAAAAAGAATAAAATATATATCCTGATCCCACAAACATTAAAAAGATATCAAGAAACTATTATAAACAGCTTATGCCAATTAACTCGACAACTTAGATGAAATGGAAAACACAACTTACCAAAACTGATATGAGAACAGAGAAAATCTTACCACAAAGATGTTAAATATTTGAAGTGATGGATACACTAATTAGCCTGATGAGATATTTCCACAATATGTTCATGCATTGAATCATCCCCAAAATATACATAATTGTTATTTGCTGATTAAAAATATAATAACACTTACTTTAAAGGAACTGGGAAAAAAGGAGAAACAAAATCTGAATGGTCTTGCTATTGTTTATCTAGATAGTACGAGTTCCATATCTTCATTTGGTTGTTATACATTTGTCAAAGCTCATATAATTACACATTTAAGATGAATACATTTCAATGTAAATCTTACTTTTTATTAAAATAGCATATAGTGCAGGCAACACACCCAACATAAAGCCTGGTGTATTGTGTCAGCTCTATGAATGCATTGTAGCTCTTGCTATTATTAATAGTATCAAGGCCTAGGATACAAAACAAAGGCTTAGAGACTTGTCCAGACCCCTGGGATACTGGAAAATTTCAGCATATATGTGAGACATTCAGAGTTTTGAAACTGTAACAGCTCAACATTTTTCAGTGAGAAGATTAGTTTGCTGGGAGATAGATAAGACAAGTGAGTGAAGAGCAAACTGTCTATCGCGGAGATAAATAGGCTTCCACTGGAGAGTGGGGGTAGAAAGACCTTGTCTCTTCTCGATGATTGCATTTCTTGCAAAGGACCAAGTACACAAGGGCCTTTGCTCCAACAAAGGACTCCTTAGCTTCAGGCATCTTCCTAAGGAGTTGTACTCAGTAGGTATAAAGAGGGTACTGGAAGACCAAGACACCTAGCCCCTTGCAGACATGAGGAAATGCCCCCTAGGGACCCTCCACATCCTGAGATTCCACATTTTGTGCCCCTGCTCTGTGTCATGCCCCGATGACACTTAAGTGACATAACCAGGCACATCTGAACACTTTCAGCTTAACAAGCTTCATGTAATTAGGATATGAAACATACTCCTCTGCAACATCACAGGCATTTGAATGCATCCCGCTGCACACATATCCTTTACACAAGTTCCCCCTGGAGCTGCTTTGAATTGGCCAATAGCCCCAAAGGAAGATGTCAGGGGAGAGTCAGTCCACAGTCTGCAATCCCTGGATTTATGACCACAGGGTCAACACCAAACTTCAGAAACAGGTTCAAGTGCCCTAGAATCCACTTGGAGAGCATGACATTACTACCAGATCACTCTGGGGAGGTAAAAATAGCACCTGAGTACTTTCTTCCAAAGTAAAATGTACATACAGTGAAATGCACAGATCTTAAGTGTTTGATTATATGCATGTCATTATATATGCCTAATGTTGACATTGAGATCATGAGCCCCTTTGAAACCGTGTAGACTCATGTTTTGGGGCAATGTTGCACCATGCGTGAAAGCGTGGTTGCCTCTGAATCTGGTTTATTTTCTACAGTATAACAGTATTGAAGAGCAACATGGAAAAATTTACGTCCAGCACAACGACTGCAGTTTTATTTTTTCCATCCAAGACAACTTTGATGACTCCCATTAAAGGTTTCTACTAGCAGTGTTTTCAGAACTTTCTGCACATTCAGATCACCTGGGAAGCTTTCAAAACTACAGCCACCTGGGTCTCACCACTAAAGATTCTGATAGCATGGATGGGGTGGGGTTCAGGTGTGGTGAGTTTAAAATGCTTTCTCAGGTGATTCTAATCTGCAGCCAGGGCTCACAACCCAGCTGTATTTAATAAAACTCCCACTCCCAGCCTAGAGGAGGCAGAGCAAGGGTTGGGAACAAAAAGCTCCAGATCCCAGCCTAGGATCTGCCATGGATTTCCTGTATAGCTGAGAGTTTTCTGTCCCTCAGTTTTCTTACCTATATAAAATCATAGCGTTGGATCTCTTCGGCCATTTTCAACCCATTACAAAGTTGTCTGTACTGTGAGCCTTAAAAACATGATAGCCCAGGGGACCCCATTATGGAGAAAAGAGAAATTAGGAGCAGCTGTGATTAAGCAGCAATTTCAAGTCCTGGTTACATCTTTTCCTTCCCCTTCCCATATTCCTTGGAAACATTTTTGCAAGCTCTAGGGCCCTTAGAGAGTCACCGGCTTGATAGCTCTAAAGTCCTTGTAGCATTGTCGCTAAGCATTTCCTCCCACTGGTGTGGTCCCTCTTGTGAAATGGGAACACCCATCTCCAGTCCACCTCACACAGCCACATACATCCAGCCTGAGGCAAGATCAGGCTGACATCTGCAACCAGCCGTTGTTGGCCTCTGTGGCTACCTCACTGTATTAGTCTGTTCTCACACTGCTATAAAAAACTGCCCCAAACTGGGTAATTTATAAAGGAAAGGAAAGAGGTTTGACTTACAGTTCACATGGCTGGGGAGGCCTCAGGATGCTTACAATCATGGCAGAAGGCGAAGAGGAAGCAAGGCACCTTCTTCACAGACAGCAAGAGACAGAGCACGGCGGACGAGCCCCCTTATAAAATCGCCAGATCTCGTGAGAACTCACTATAATGAGACCAGCATTGGGGAAACTGCTCCCATGATTCAATTGCCTCCACCTGGTCTCTCCCTTAACATGTGGGGATTGTGGGGATTGTAATTCAAGGTGAGATTTGGGTGGGGACAGAAAGCCTAATCATATTGCTGAGAATAAACAAGAGACTTCTTTCCTTTCAGTGATACCTGCAAGCCACACCGAGACGGTCCTTAAGGAAAAAGGAGTTGGCTGGAAGTCCAGTAAGGACATGAAGGAGGCCTTTCTATGTAAGCAGTGAGGTTAGCTTGGCTCTGGCCAGAAGAGGTGAGGATGAGAAGTCTTCCTTTGTGGCCCGATGAGGTCCCTCTTGCTTGTGTCTCACTGCAAGTGTGAAAGTACTCAGAATCAAAATCGAGTCACTTGTGTTTTCAAAAATCTGAAAAATAGAGCCATGGAAGGCCATAAACAAAAGGGTTCTTGTGCATAACTGTCTAATGACAGGGACCATCACAAAAGACTCTGCAAAACCCGCAATCTTGCCCAGAGGCCCTTGTAACTTTACACACACACACACACAAATATTTCTGCAAGGCCACCTGCCCAGCAACTTCCCGTCCAACCTCGGACTGGCATCACCCTTGTTATTAATCCTTGCAGCCAAGGATGAGTATCTGAAAAGAACTACGTAATCCTTTTCATCTTTCCTTTAAAAAGCCTTTGTCTTCTTTGACCTCCCTGAATTCGCACACACTTTACGAAGGTGAGCTTATTTCTGTTGCAGTGCCCTATTCTCGAATAAATACTGTTGTCTTTTAGAGAGCCTCTCTCTGTTAGTTAGATTGACAAAGGGTATGTTCAAGCTCCGGCCCAGCAAGTCAAACTCTTATTTACCATACAGAATGTTCACATCTGTGTGCAAAAGCGAATCTGCAAAGATGCTCTCACTGCATCATCCTGGCATATCTCCCATCACCACCGTCCCACACTTACCACACTTTCTCCACTCTGGGCCTTTGCTGTTTTGGGGCTTGAGAACTCTTCCTTCCTCTCCGTGCCTAATTGACACCCCTCAGAGTTCATGTGTCACTTCCTACAGGAAGCCCTCTCGTATCCCTATAAGGCCATAGCCAAGGACACCTCCAACCTAGAGGCAATCCTTCGAGAATTAATCTGTGGCTCCCTGTCTGTGTAGAAAATTAGAAAGGGCATTGTCCTGGGCCAGCACAGTGCTGAGGGCTTGCAGCCTAGGGAGGGGAAGAGAGTGCCCCCTGCCAGGCAGACACAGTTCTCCACTCCAGTGCAGTTTGGTCAGTGAAGTGTGGACTAGATTGCAGGTCCCTCTCACGGCACTCCACAAACACAGGGACCCCCTAGTCAATGAATGGACTGCACAACCCTGCAGGCAGCCCCATGACACATCTCCATAGTGCCCTGGGCCTTCCTGTTTGCAGCAATTCCCACACTTGTCAACTGACATTTTATTTGTGAGGTCCTTTGATGAAAATCTGTCTTTCCCTCTGGACTGTGGGCTCCAGGAGAGCAGAGTCACATCTAATTTTGCTCACCTGATATTCCTAGCCCAGTGTTTCATTACTGGTAAGTGCTGAAAAACATATATTGAACAAATACCCAGCAGATAGAAGCATTGGGAGAAAATGGGACATGTTGTCACCTGGTCTGAAGGAATCACTGGCATGAGGGTGCCAAATGACTGTCAGACTCAAAGGTTGGGACGTGTCATGAAAGGGTCTCAAAGTGGAGCCACTTCCCCAGACAGGAAAGAGTTCATTTCACTTCACTTCCAAAGCCTGCGCACCTCCTGCTTGCAAAACATACCAACATAAGATGCATCAGTTTAAACTCCTGAGAGTTTGAGACTTAGACCCAGCTATCTGCACTATCTTTGCCATTAAAGAGGCAATTTTAAATTATTGAATGAAACCAGACAATCTTACATTATCATGAAAATGAAACACAGTGAGAATTTAAATAACAAAAGGACGCGCACTTACACATATATGCATACCCCTAGCATCTTTTTCAAAACAAAATGCCCCTTACATTTTTCACAAAGCAACGGGTCTTGGTGATCTTCCCACGTCGGCAAGTGTAGATTTGTCTTCTTTCACAGTGCTTGTTTATTTATATGCACTCACCTCATTCTACCTGAATTTATTTACCCTGTCTCCTGTCCATGGACATGCAGAAGGCTATTACAGACCACGCTGCAATGAATATTGTGAAATATGCATCTTTGCATACATATGTGAGCATCTCCTTAAGACAAATGACTACAAGCAGAATTTCTGGGTCTAATTGTGCACACAGCTCTAAATGAAGCAATAGTAGCCAAAATCTACAACACTGAGCCGCTAGTTTGATGAACACATTTATGTTTTGTTTGCATGTTTATACATGCATATATGTGTGTATGCATCCATAGATACACTGATATATGCACAATTTATTTTATTTTTCTCACAGGTCCTAACACTGAGGTGCCCATGATCACAGCACACTAAGAATGGCATGATCTCTCAGGAATGGGGATGCGGCTGCCTCCCAGGGCTCACCGGGCCCATTTCCACCTTCCCAAAGGGCCGTGGCATTCTTCCTCTCCATCCCATCCTCCACCACAGGCATAATGTCTTCAAAAATCACTCTCCTTTTTCACAGGACTTCTTGATCTTAAGCTATCTTGCCCCCCTTTACTCAATAGAGTTCCATTTCCAAAGGAGAATAATAGCTCTGCATGAGAAATGCTATAAAAGTTTCAGGAGGGAGCAGGTGGAGAAGAAAGGGGGAAAGAAATAGGGAACTCTCATTTGAGAAGGTTGGCATGAAAGGAAAAGAAAGGAGACGTGAGCTAAAAGGCACAGCTGGGGCAGGTGAATTGGGTGTTTTTTAAGCTAGGGCACACCTGAACCTATTCAAGCGCAGAGTGGAGAGGAAGCAGGAGACCGGGGCATGGAAGGGGCCAGGGACCACAGAGGAGGGGACACTTTTGCCCACCTGTGCCTTGCCTTGCCTCCCTGCACTGATTCCAGTTGTCCTCAGAAAGAGCTCACATCTGCATCCTTTGAGAAGGCCCCCGACCCTCCTAGCCAGAGTTACCACCTCTGGTTAAACTCTATTTGTTCATTCATTCATTCACCCCTTTACTCATTCATTTATTCAAATTACACATGCATACTGAGCACCTACTACTATTCTGGATGCTGATATTATCAGTGCAATGCCATTATATGTGGAAATTAGACCTATACAAAAGGGAGGCTCCTCTCATATGGAGATGAATAGCAGGTGGGGTAAGATCCTGGCAGGGTGGGCTGGGTAGTGGGAAGAACACAGGGTTTGGAATCAAAAAGATCTGGGCTTTGTTCATCCAACAAATACTAACTGGCGCTAGCTCAGTGCCACGGTGTGTTGGGTACTGAGGATCCCAGAGGTGAGCTGGCCCCTCCCCACTGCATGGCCTTCTAGTGATGGACACATGCAAAGGCAAAAAGGCTGGACACCTGCAAAAAGGACAGGTGAAGGTCGACGGGTGTAGAGTGATGGGGTGAGAGGGCCGTTCAGAAAAGAGTAAACAAGGAAAGATTCCATGAGACGCGACTATTGCAGTGAGACCAGAACAACTAGGAGAAGCCACCCAGGGGACCTCCTGAGAAAAGCATTCCAGGAAGAGACAACAGCAAGTGCAAAGGCCCTGTGGTAAGAAGAAGTCCCGCAATGATGTTTGCTTCCATAACTGGATGAAGGCACACGTGGCTGGAAGGGAGTGAGGCTGTGCAGGAGTGAGAGAGGCAGGAGGGAAGAGTGTGGAGGGGAGACATATGGGGTGAGGAGATCATGTGGGGTCCTGCAAGTCGATGAGAGTGGGCTTCTACTCAGAGTGTAACGGGCAGGCAGCGAAGGATTTTGGAGCAGAGGAGGAAGGTGGTGAATCTCATCTATGTTGTAAAGTGCCCCTCAGGCTGCTGTGCTGAGAACAGACTCTGGGGTGGGTTGGGAGGCGTCTTGTTCCTGATCCATGGTGTCAGTGGGTTCTGAGTGTGTTTGATTATTAAACACCAGCGTTTCTAGACATGGAGCTCCAAGGTAGTGAGTGCATCCCATTCATCTCAATTTCCGGGCCCTCAGCACAGTGATGGCCAGGTGGTGAATCTGGGTTAAATCTTTGCTAAGGGAGGGAGAGAGGAAGAAGGCAAGGACTCTAGGGAGTCAAAAAAGGGCAGGGTTAGAGGCATTGCATTTATTTCTTCAATTCTGTTCGGACCTGCCTGTGGACTTGCCTTGCTTATTTTGCACATGACAAACTGATGGCCGTTTAGCTAAAACTCAGTTCTATTCTGGGCAAGACCTGCACACAGCAACAGGAACTATTGCCCAGAAATGGCTCCTTAACCAAGCTCTAGCAAGCATGCAAAAGCTCCATTCAACAACCATTTGTTAAGAAAGGCCTGATCACTAACGGAAGAGGGTGGCATGGCCCTTCCCATCTTGAAGTTCAGTTTAATTGCAGGTAGGGGAGGGCAGATGCAGCCACCATCACACAGTCAAAGCATCTGTCCTTCCACTCACCTGGTATACCAGAGTCACAAGCATCAGAAGAAAACCACACCCTTTGCTCTAGGGAGTACAGCTTGTGGGTTTTAATATTTCTGTTGACATATCTCTGCTTCAGTGGGAGGCAGAGGGACTGTCATTGAATACCTTGAGAGAGTCTGAAAAAATTCTAGACTCTCTCTCCAAAAACCTCGTGTATGGCCACTGGCTTCGCATAAAATTTCACAAAGCATCTGAACTCTTTTTTGTGGATCTCTGGTGAAGAATGTGTTCCTTCAGGACATTACCAAGGCAGAAAAACTGCAGCAGTCAACAGAATCCATGGTGCAATTTCCCAGAAACACAGTGTTTTCTGGTGGGAACTGAGAGAACATACAGGCCTTGGCTAAACAGACCAGCAAAATAGCAAGCTTGACTTTGGTTTTATAGATGCTTTGGAGAGCTGACCTCTTTGTTTGATGGAGAAATCCTCTTGCTCCCCTCTGGTGAGGCTAAAACACACACCTTAATGTCAGAGCTGAAGTCCCTGGGCAAGCCTGTCTAAATTTCAGCGACTAAGCCCCACGTAGGTGAGGAGTGTGCATCCACACTGACTGATGGATGGAATGGTCTCACAGTGTAAATGGTCAGTAAAGGGAAAGTTCACAGTTCAGCTCCACCAGGCAGACTGAAGAGGATGGGGAGGCTTAATTTTCATAAATCACAACTGGAAAGATGAGAAGGTTTAATTTTTTTATTTACATGAGAGCTCAGAGTCTAGAGACAACAGAAGACCAAGACACAAATATACTAGGAAGGCCCTCCATGTCTGGATCTTTCATTCTCTTTATGATGTTCACAAGTTCTTGGATAATTGTCACTTTAAAAGGTGGAGGCTAATTCCTCCCACCTCAAGTATGAGATATACTTAGTGCTTTGCTTCTAACAAATAGAATACAGTAAAAGGGGCATGTGTGATGTCCAAGATTAGTACATAAGGGGCATTGTGGCTACTCTATCTCTTGGATCTCTACCCCGCTCCCTGTTCTCTCTTGGGCAAGTTGCCAGCCACCATGTTGTAAGGACACTCAAGTAGCTCTATGGAGAAATTCACTGTGCTGAGGAGCTGAGGCCCCGAGCCTCATGGGGGGGACTCATGGTGGAATTGAGCCTCCAGAGGGCTACAGCCCCAGCTGACATCCTGACTGCAGTCTCCTGAGAGGTCCTGAGCCTGCATCACCAGCTGAGCCACTCCCAAATTTTTGACCCACAGTAATTGACAGATACTAAATATTGGTTCTTTAAAGTAACCAAGTCATACGGTGATTTTTTTTTACACAGCAATAGAATGTTCACTCTTGAAAGTCTTTCTCTCGGAGGGAGAATCGTACTCTTACTGACCATTTACTCCATGCTAGACCCTGCATCAAGTATTGTATGAAATGTTTCTTTTCATGACAACTCTACCATGTAGGCAAAGTTAGACCCATCTTAGAGTGAGAAAACCGAATCTAGGTGATGCCAAGAAACGCGCCCAAATATCATAGCTCTCCATCTCTGAGCCTGATTGCAAGGTCATGACTCTTACCAAAAATCTCAAGGGTTCGATTTCTTTGCCTGATGGTTGCACTTGGCTTATTTGCCCACAGGAGAGTAGAGACTGGATCTGCCTTGCGTGTCACTTCATCTTCAGTGTCCAAATAAGACAGGAGGCATCAACATGCCTGACAGAATGGATTCATGGCACAGATAAGTGGTAGAAACAGAGCTGGCACTGCATGACCCCCTCCAGCCAAGGGTTTTCCTGCACTCGAAATTAAACCCACATGAGAGCTAGGTTTGTTAGGAAAGTAATAAGTGGGATTAGATACAAACAGAATCCAGTAGCAAGGAGCACTCAAGATGAATGGAAGTAGCTGGTTCAAGAGATGTGCTCTGGTGGGCAGGTGACGGTCAGCACCAGGTCTCCTGCATAAAAGCTCACTGCGATGGTGAGGTGTGCCTGCAAGGAACGGACCCTGGATACCTCCTTTCAGCCACGCTGAGCTAATCCTGGGGATGTAGTGAGGAGCAGGGGGGAAGGAGGGGTGAAACCAAGTGCTCCTCCTCTCTCAGGGGAAGGCTTCCCACCTGTGCCTTCCCATGCCCTGTCGCCACTCCCCTCCATTCTCTCTGTCAAGGACTCTTCCTTTCCCTGTCTTCCCCATCAACATTGCATCAAGGTTTTCAGACGCTCTAAGGACAGAGGAGACTATGGTGTCCCTATCCGATTTATAATTCAAATTAAATCCACCTAATAAACTGTAAAGTAAGTAGAAAACATCCAACACAGAGCTCTGATGTTTTTTCATAAGACTCACCTTGATGCATTTTTGAAAATTCTAAGATCTTTTTTTTTTTTTCAACAAGTGCTTATAGCACAATGACAGCTAACACATCAATGGGCACTATTTTAAGCCCTCACATATATTAACTCAGTGCATGCTCCTAATAGCTTAGGAAATGGGGGTTATTATTTGCATTTTCAGATGTGGAAACCAAGGCACAGAGAGGTAAAACAACCCGGTGAGTGGCAGAGCCATGACCAGACCCCGGCCGCCCTGCTGTGGGGGGTATGTTCTTGATCACTGCACTGGGCTCACGGCCCTCCCCCAGCCTCCCTCTCCCCCACCCTCCCTTCCTTTCCAATCAGGATTGGAAACTGAAACACTATTTAAAATGTGAGAAGTCAGAAGTCTGAATTACTCAGGAGCTCCAGGAGGGCATCCTCCAAGTGTCAGCTGTCCAACAGCAGTGAAGGCACCAGGGCATGCTCGACTGCTTCTTTCTGTCTCCTGGAATCTCCTTCCTCATAAGACAGGCGCTCAGCAAACATCGACTGAGGACCTCCTCTGTGCCAGCAACTGTGCTAGGTGCTTCACTGCAACAAGACCCCTGTTCTCCAGATGGTATTGAAGGGTGAAGATAGTGTAACAATCATCACCAGTCATGAGACAGATGTCTCAGGTGACCCCTGTGGGCCTAGAGGATTTACATCTCTAGAGGAAAGAGTGCATGGTTATCCCCCTTTCTTAGGAGCAGTGGGCAAAGCCCAGTGCAAACACTAGACACAAACGGGATGTTTTCTGCACGGGAGCTAATGGCCAACTCTGGTGAAGACTAGTCATCAACACTGGGCAGGGAAAGGTGGGTTCTGCCACGCAGAAACCAACTCCTCATGCATTACATCCTAAAAGGGAACACATCTGGTGGAAGTTGCATTTCACCCCAGTCATCCAGGGCAGACCACCCAGCTGCCAGCTACAACAGCCTGATGGGCAGACGTTTCTGGCACTCAGAGCTATGGAAGAGAGGTGTGAGAGCACTTGGCAGAGAAGACTTGAGGTACCCCCATGGGAAAGGGGAATGGTATAGAAGACTCCTCTAAGGCTCCTTGTCACTGACTCAGGATTGAAAGGCTGCCATTGCTTATGGCAACTGATGACTGTGAGTTCCTTTCAGACTCTGAGGTTCTGTTTAAATAAGTGAAATTCTGACTCTATGCCTGGCTAAGGATGCTGAAGATGCATTTTTGGAAGGCAAATCAACTTAGCCAAACACTGAAGGAAGAGTAAAGATTTGGGGCACGGGGATGGCCAAGAGAAGAGGGAGACGGCGAGTGGAGTGTTGCAAGTGGAGCTGTAGGCTGGGGAGCGTGGGCCACATTTAGGAAACAGGTGTTCAGGATGAGACAAGGGCACATGGACACACAACACCTCCATCACTTGCCCTAACATGGCACCATTCTAGGGGATTTTCTAAGCAAACTCTTCTGCACATGAGCAGCCACTGTCCATGAAAGTGCATACCCAGAAGCGCAGGAGTCACATCTGCCAGCTCCTTCTCAATCAGCCCCCAAACTATAACTCCGAGACCTTTGCATCCTAGTTCTGAGATTTCAGAGGAATGCATCCACCCCTCCCCTTCCCACTGCCACCATCATTCACTTCCCAGCAGAATTCAAACTGGTCCCCTGCCTACTCCAATCCACTGTCCTGGCAGGAGGCAAGAGGTTTTCCATTGATGTACCTGACCATATCCTTCTCCTGCAGAAACTTTCCTGTTTCTCTTTGCTTGTGAGATCTGAGATGCTGCCAGGATATCCTGGGGGTTGAGAGGGTTGAGTGATGCAACATAGTTGGCAGGAGGCTCTGCAGAGAGTGCTGCTGTGATGTGGAAAACTTGCTTACTCCTATCATGGGTGGGGGATCTCCACTGCTGGCAGTTAGGAAAGAGAGATAGGGTCCCACCTCCCAGCCTTTTTGGCCCTGCCCCACTTGGGATGCTTAGAGTGAAATGCACGATTTCCTGTCATTGCACTCTCCTCCTAGGCCTACCCTCCAGCACAGAGTCATCTTCTTCCACCCCAGCCTGCAAGCTTTGGCCTCTCCCGCCCCGCTCTCCACAGCTCCTCGAGAAACCCTTCATCCTTCACGGCAGGCCCATCTTCACTGTCACAGCCTCAGCTGAGCTTTCAGTGGCCTCCTGGCTGCACCAGACCCTGACTTATTTGCGTCGGTAGGACCGGCCCTTTCTTCCTCTCTGCAGCTCTTTTCCCAGTTTAATTTCACTGTTATGGGTATATTTTTAAATTAATGCCCTTTGGCCAGGCACTTTGGCTTACACCTGTAATCCCAGCACTTTGGAAGGCCAAGGCAGGAAGATCGCTTGAGCCCAGAAGTTTGAGAACAGGCTGGGCAACCCCGAGTTAAAAAAAAAAAAAAAAAAAAAGCCTCAGCCGGGTGCGGTGGCTCACGCCTGTAATCCCAACACTTTAGGAGGCCAAGGTGGGCAGATCACAAGTTCAGGAGATTCAGACCATCCTGGCCAACATGGTGAACCCCCATCTCTACTAAAAATACAAAAAGTAGCTGGGCATGGTGTCGTGTGCCTGTCATCCCAGCTGCTCGGGAGGCTGAGGCAGAAGAATCACTTGAACCAGGAAGTCAGAGGTTGCAGTGAGCCGAGATTGCGCCACCGCACTCACTGCACTCCAGCCTAGCGACAGAGCAAGACTCAGTCTCAAAAAAAAAAAGCCACTGGACTCTACATACTGCAAAGGTAGGAATGAGGTTCACCTGGCAAGGCCAGGCCCAGGGTGAGCTGAAGATAGGGCAGGTGATCAGGCATATATTCTGGAACATCCTGGAGGCTCATTGTTGAGTGCCAGGGTCTTGACATAACCATACATGACATATGGCGTCAGGGGAAGACAGGGCTTCTGTCACGAGCACCCTTGGAACTTCTCTCTCCGTAGCTCAGACTTGGAGGAAGAGGCTGCTCTTGTGCCTGGGTGGGGGGCCCACAGCTCTCTGGAATCTAGGAATAGGGCAGAGCAGAAGGGCACCCAGTCATTAACAATGGTAGTGTCTTAGCGCCAGCTCATGGTAAAGCAAGTGAAAGCAATCTAAATCACAGGCCAATTTGCCATGCATTAAAAAGTGTGATGCAGCCGGGAGCAGTGGCTCACGCCTGTAATCCCAGCACTTTGGGAGGCCAAGGCAGGCGTATCACAAGGTCAAGAGATTGAGACCAGTCTGGCCAACATGGTGAAACCCCGCCTCTACTAAAAATACACAAATTAGCTGGGCATGGTGGCATGCGCCTGTAGTCTCAGCTGCTTGAGAGGCTGAGGCAGGAGAATCGCTTGAACCCAGGAAGCAGAAGTTGCAGTGAGCCGAGATTGTGCCACTCCAATTCAGCCTGGTGACAGAGCAAGACTCTGTCTCCAAAAAAAAAGAAGAGAAAAAAGAAGTTTGATGCAGGCCATAGAAGTGATCGATGCAGGCACAGGATGGAGGCATGGCCCCAGTCTCAGGCTGGAGACAGTGAAGGCTTGATAATCTAACCTGTACCATTGTTCAGTGCCGGGGCCATTTCAAAGGCCAATACACTCTCCTTTTACACTGTCACTTAAGCTGTAATTTGGGGACGTATTCCTTTTGTTTGAACTTTCAAAAGGAAAAATAACATAAATTAGGATATAAATTTTAGAAGCTCTGAACTTCCTTCAGGGTTGATAAGGGCTTTAAATGAGTGTGTGAGGAAGGCATTGCTGTTTTCAAGAGGAGAAAACCAAAGCTTAAGGAATTTAAGAGACCTCCCAGCTGCGGAGCTGGTAGTTGGCAGGACAAGGACTCACCCCTCCAGGGCATCCAGGACAGAGCATGTGTGTGCACAGCAGGGTCAGCTGCCACCCTGCGCTGACACTGAGGAGCCTGAAGTCCAGAGGACACCAGAGGAGGCAGAGTTACTGACACTTCTCACCCGGTGGTTCTCTGTGGGGAGCTGGAGGGTGGGGTTACTATCCTGGGAATTGGAGGATTTTAGCCGCATTCCTGGTCTCTATTCATTAGATGCTTTCACTTGCAATGGTGACAACCAAAACTTTTTCCAGACATTGCCTAAGTCCCCTGATAGAGGGGAGGAAAATGTATGCAAAAATCCTACCTCACTGCAGGAGACGAAGGAGATGTAAGTAGAAACGAACATCTAGGGTTTTCTACAAAATGGTCCCTGCTTATGCTCCTCGATGTAGCTGTTTTGAGCTTATGATGGTGCAAATTTTAACTCAAAATTTGAGCTTTCCACAGCTTACTGAATATTGAAGTGAAGAAACATGACTTTGGGTAGAGAGAGCTATAAAAAGGAAACATTATTTTTCTGTATCTAGAACAAATTTCCCAGGGAGTCCTCCATGCTTTCAAGAATTCAGCTTAACAAACTCTTTCTTGGGGCTTCTTCCCATAAGATGTCCACACGGAAGTACTCACGTGCATGTTTTATGAATCGTGCTCACAAATGGTTATGAGTTTAATGTCCATCTCTTCTGGAAAATAAAAAGTTCATAAAGGCAAGAACAGGTCTGCCTGATTAATCTTCATATACCCCGGGTCTAACCTGGATCCTTGCATTTGTTAGTGCCTCAATAAACATTGTTGAATACATTTGTGTGTATTAATTCTTACAAAATCTTTCAAAAATTATCAGGGTAATATACAACTATTAGGTATCCATAATAATTAAAAATAAAAATTTTTGAAAAAATAAAAAATTGAAATCAGATGCAGTGGTTCATGCCTGTAATCCCAGCATTTTGGGAGGCCAAGGCAGGCAGATCACTAGAGGTCAGGAGTTTGAGACCAGCCTGGCCAACATGGTGAAACCCCATCTCTACTAAAAATTATAAAAATTAGCAAGGCATGGTGGCACACACCTGTGGTCCCAGCTACTTGGGAGGCTGAGGCAGGAGAATCGGTTGAACCCAGGGGACGGAGGTTAGAGTGAGCCAAAATTGTGCCACTGTACTCTAGTATAGGCAACAGAGCAAGACTCCATTTCAAAAAATAATAATAATTTTAAAAAGTTAAAAATTGAATGTCTTTATTACCCAGGGCAACAGATAAGATGTCTGGGAAGGGATGCATCTCTTGTTCTGTAGGCATCAGCCACAAACTCCAGTCATCCTGGTAATATCAGGTTGGATGTCTAAAGTTGCAGGAAAAAGACTAGAACGTTCAGAACCAACACAAGAACTTAACAGAAAACCTGAAAGAAACCACACATGCTTTGAAAGAAGCGGTGGGCAGCAGCCTACAGTGTGAACCAGGTGAAAAAAATAACACAGTGCTCAGAAAGGAGAAATCTTTTGCACAACCTCAGCTATCGCCATCACCTGCTCACCCTGGCTCACCGGAAGATCTGGAGTCTGTCTAGGTGCCCAGTACATTAGGACTACAGCTGGAATTTGAGAAAGCTAACACACTAAATCTATTTATAACCAAGAAAGTCTCACAAAGTCAATGCCACTCCCCTCCCACCCCATTAGAACTGGTGCTGGTCCCCACTGCTGGGAGACTAGAGGACAGTTCTCATCACTGGATCCCTTGGAGACATTTCCAGCAACAGCCTGGAGGGGGCAGCTCCATTGGGTGGCTAGACCCAGGGACAACAGGATTCACAGTGGTATGGCCCTCAGGGACTGCTACTTCCAGGGGTAGAGAGAGTGAAGGACATTAAGGGAGCACTCCCTGGGACAAAAGTAACCAGACTGCAGGCCTTGTGTCCCTGAACTTTCTTCCAGTGGGAAGTTTCTTTCAGCAGAGGCACAGGTGCAGTGCTGAGCTCAGTGGAGAAAGCCTGCAGCTCTACGACAGTCAGGCAGTGCTGGTGCTCAGGAAGGGTCTTGTATAAGGGGCTTCTTCTCCCTTCTGTCCACCACTGCAGACACAGCTGGGGTTTCTCTCATGGGAGCTCCGTATGGGTGTGTTCATTGACAGCCCTTCTGAAAAGCTTCAGGGTGATTGTGTCTTCACAGGAGGGGTGTCCTCCAGGCTCAGGCTTCTATGAGAGATGGAGTCATAATCCATCTCTACATGGAACATCAGCATTCCTGCAGATGAAAAGAGGTGCTTGTCTGACCTGAATAGCTGGAACGCTGGGTCAGGAGTGACTGGGACTTGGATTACTTTCCTGCTGGCCTGGAAGGAGCTGCGGTGGCACCCTCCCTTCCCCCTGAAAACACCCTGCTACATTTCACTAAGAGGTTGCACAGCTGCTTTGTCAAGGCTAGGACCTCAGCCCACCATTGGGCTACTGCATTTATCCACCTGCTTTAGCCACAGCCAGTTTTACCCATGGACACCTCTCACTGATCTAAAGTCTGAACTGTTCAACCCAGTGATTAAAACACTGGGACCAAAAAAAAAAAAAAAATTTAAGTGCATACTACTGGGGAACAAGATGTTTCATGAGACATCTTCCCTTCCAGCCAACAGGAGACAGTGAACCGCCTCACATACCCAGCACATTGTTACTACAACCAGCATCTGACAAGCAATTGCACAAAGATTCCCTATAACCAAGGAACTCTTACAGAGCCTTCACCACTGAAAACACCCAGATCCAAAGCTAGGTGACAATAAACTAAACATTAAAGTCACATCCCCCAGGTGAAAAATAAGACATTAATTTTTGAAAACCCAGTCAAATAAAAAATAAACATTCAAAATTATTAGAAGAAATAATCCACTCAAATGAAAAGGAATGAGAAAAATAATTCTGGCAATATAAAAAAAAACAGGGTTCTATAACACCCCCAAAAGATCACACTAACTCTCCAGCAGTGGATCCAAACAAGATGAAATCTGTGAAATATCAGATAAAGAATTCAAAATGTTGATTTTTAAGTTACTCAAGGAGATACAAGAGAAAAATGAAAACCAATATAAAGAAAATTTTTTAAATCATTCAGGTTATATATGAAAATTTTTCTGAGATAGATATTTTAAAGGGAAACCAATCAGAATTTCCAGAAATGAAAGACAGATTTAGGAAACTACAAAATGCAGTGGAAAGTTTTAACAATAGACTAGACCAAGTAGAGGAAAGAATTTTTGAGCTGGAAGCAAGGCTTTCAAATTAACCTAATCAGACAAAATTTAAAAAGAATGAAAGGAAATGAACAAAGTCTCCAAGAAATGTGGGATTGTGGATGGGTGCGGTGGCTCACACCTGTAATCCCAGCACTTTGGGAGGCTGAGGTGGGCAGATCACAAAGTCAAGAGATCGAGACCATCTTGGCCAACATGATGAAACCTCATCTCTACTGAAATACAAAAATTACCTGGGCGTGGTGGCACATGATTGTAGAACCAGCTGCTAGGGAGGCTGAGGCAGGAAAATCGCCTGAACCCCGGAGATGGAGGTGGGAGTGAGCCGAGATCATGGCACTGAGCTCCAGCCTGGCAAAAGAGTGAGACAGTCAAAAAAAAAAAAAGGAAAGGGAAGGGGAGGGAAGGGGAGAGAAGGGGAGAGAAGGGGAGAGAAGGGGAGGGGAAGGGAGGGGAGGGGAGGGAAGGGAAGGGAACATGGGATCGTGTAAAATGTCCAAAACTAAGAGTCACAGGTTTTCATGAAGAAGAAAAAGCAAAATGTTTGGAAAACATATTTGAATGAATAATTTGAATATTTGAGGAAAACTTCCCTAGCCTTGCTAGAGATTTAGACATTCAAATACCAGCAGTTCAAAGAACTCCTGAGAGATTTATTGCAAATAGAATATTACCCAAGCATGTAGTCTTCAGGCCATCTAAAGTCAACATGAAGGAAAGAATTCTAAGAGCAGTGAGAAAAAAGCGTTAGGTCACCTATAAAGGAAAACCTACCAAACTAACAGAAGACTTCTCATCAGAAACCTTACAAGCCATAAGGGATTGGGGTCCTATCTCTAATCTCCTTAAACAGAAGAATTGTCATTCAAGAATTTTGTATCCAGGAAAACTATGTTTCATAAATGGAGAAGTAGTCTTTCTCTAACAAGCAAATGCTGAGGGATTTTTGTCAATACTAGACCAAACCTATACAAAATGCTAAAAGGAGTACTACATTTTGTAACAAAATGTTGATATGCAGCAGAGTAGAAACTCCTGAAAGCATAAAATTCACAAGGTTTATAAAACAATAAGACAATGAAGAAAACAAAGTCACTAGGTAACAATCAACACTATGACTAAAACAGTTCCCCACATCTCAATATTAATGTTGAATGCAAATGATCTAAATGCTCCACTTAAAAGATGGAGATTGGTGGAATGGATAAAAAAACCACACACCAAATATCTGCTGTCTTCAAGAGGCAGACCTAACACATAAGGATTCTTATAGACTCAAGGTAAATGGGTGAAATAAGACATTTCATGCAAATGGAAATCAAAAGTGAAAAGGAGTAGCTATTCTTACATCAGATAAAGCAGACTTTAAAGCAGTAACAGTGAAAAAAGAAAAAGAAGGTCATTATATAATGACAAAAGGATCAATCCAACAATAAGATACATATGCTGCTAACTCTGGAGCTCCCAAACTCATAAAACAATTACTACCAGACCTAAGAAAAGAGATAGACAGCAACACAATAATGGCGGGGGCCGGGGGGGCTTCAACAATCCACTGACAGCACTAGACAGATCCTTGAGGCAGAAAATCAACAAAGAAACACTGAACTTAAACTGCACTCTAGAACAAATGAACCTAACAAGTGTAGACAGAACATTCTGCCCGAGAACCACAGATTATATATTCTTCTCATCAACACATGGAAAATTCTTCAAGATAGACCATATGAGAGTCTCGATACATTTTTAAAAAATGAAATCATATCAAGTATCTCCTCAGACCACAAAGGAATAAAACTAGAAATCAATTCTAGGAACCCTCTAAACTGTAGAAATAAATGGAAATCAAGCAATATGCTCCCAAATGATTTTTGGGTTAAGAATGAAATCAAGACAGAAGTTAAATTTTTTTTTTGAAATGAAAACAGTGACACAAGATATCAAAACCTCTGGTATACAACAAAAACAGTGCTAAGAGGAAAGTTCATAGTGCTAAACATCTGCATCAAAAAGTCTGAAAACTCACAGATTGACAAACTAAGATCACATCTCAAGGAAGTAGAGAAACAAGAACAAATCAAACCCAAAGCCAGCAGAAGAAATAACAAAGATCAGAGTAGAACTAAATGAAATTGAAACCAAAATCAATGCAAAAGATCGATGAAACAAAAAGTTGGTTTTTGAAAAGATAAACAAAATTAATAGACCACTACCTAGATTAACTAAGAAAAGGAGAAAGAAGATTCAAATAAGTTTCACTAGAAATTAAAATGGTGACATTACAACTGACACCACTGAAATACTAAAGATCATTCAAGACTTTTATGAACACAGCTATGTACACAAACTAGAAAATCTAGATGAAATGGATAAATTCCTAGAAACATACAATGCCCTTAGTTTGAACCAGAGAAAAAGAAATAGAAATCCTGAATAGACCAATAACAAGCAGTGAGATTGAGTCAGTAATAATAATAATAATAACGATAAAACTACCAACACAAAAGCCCAAGGCCAGACAGATTCACAGCCAATTTCTAGCAGGCATTCAGATAATTGGTACTAATTCTACTGAAACTATTCCAAAAAGTTGAGGAGGGAATCCTCTGTAACTCAGTCTACCCAGCCAGTATCACTCTGATACCAAAGCCAGGAAAGGACATAACAAAACAAAAAAAGAAAACTACAGACCAATATCCCTGATGAATATAGATGGAAAAATCCTGAACAAAATATTAGCAAACCAAATCCATCAGCATTATCAAAAAAACTATTTCACCATAATGAAGTGCATTTTATCCCAGAGATGCAGGAATGGCTCAACATAGGAAAGTCAATAAATGTGATTCATCACGAAAACAGAATGAAAAACTAAACCATGTGATAATTTCAATAAAGGCAGAAAAAGCATTCAATTCAGTCCAGCATCCCTTTATGATAAAAACCCTCAACAAACTAGGCATAGGCAGAACATACCCCTAAATAATAAAAGCTATATATGACAGATCCACAACTAACATCATACTGGATGGACAAAAGTTGAAAGCATTCCTCCTAAGAACTGGAACGAGACAAGGATGCCCAGTTTCACCACTCCTGTTCAACATTTTACTGGTAGTCCTAGCCACAGCAATCAGGCAAGAGAAAAAAAAAGTAAAGGACATCCAAGTTGGAAAAGACGAAGTCAAGCTATCTCTCTTCGCCAGTAATATGATCTTATACCTAGAAAGCCCTAAAGACTACTCCAAAAGACTTACAAATCTGATAAATGAATTCAGTAAAGTCTCAGGTTACCAAATCAATGTACACAAATTAGTAGCACTGCTATACACCAACAATGTCCAAACTGAGAAACAAATCAAGAACTCAATCCCTTTAAAAATAGCTATATAAATAAAATAAAACACCTAAGAATATGCTTAACCAAGGAGGCATTAATACAAGATTTCTACCAAGAGAATACAAAATACAGCTGAAAGAAATCATAGGTGACACAAACAAATGGAAGTACATCCCATACCTATGGACTGAAAGGATCAATATTGTGAACGTGAACATAGTGCCCAGAGAAATTTACAGATTCATTGCAACTTCTATCAAAACACCAACATTATTTTCCACAGAATTAGAAAAAACAATTCTGAAATTCACACGGAACCAAGAAAGAGCCTGAATAGCCAAGGCAATCCTAAACAAAAAGAACAAACCTGGAGGCATCACATTAACTGACTTCAAACTGTACTAAAAGGCTATCATAACCAAAACAGCATAGTACTGGTATAAAAGTAGATACATAGACCAATGAAACAGAATAGAGAACCCAGAAATAAAGCCAAATACTTATGGATCTTTGACAAAGCATACAAAAATATAAATTTGGGGAAAGGACACCCTGTTTAATAAATGGTGCTAGGAATATTGGACACTCACACGCAGAAGAATGAAACTAGATCCCTATCTCTCACCATACACAAAAATTAAGGAGAATTAAAGACTTAAATCTAAGATCTGAAGCCATAACATTTCTAGAAGAAAACCTAGGAAAAATTATTCTAAACATTGACCGCGGCAAAGAATTTATGACTAAGACCCCAAAAGCAAATGCCACAAAAGCAAAAATAAATAAATGGGACCTAAATAAATGAAAATGCTTCTTTACAGCAAAAGAAAGGGTCATCAGAGTAAAGAGATAACCTACAGAGTGAGAAAAAATATTTGCAAGTTATTCATCCAAGAAAGGACTAATATCCAGAATCTACAAGAAACTCAAACAAATCAACAAGAAAAAGATAAACAACCCCACTAAAAAGTAAACGACATAAATAGACAGTTCTTAAAAGAAGATACACAAGTGGCCAAGAAACATATGAACAAATGCTCGACATCACTGATCATCAGGGAAATGCAAATGAAAGGCTCAATGAGATACCACCTTTTCCCAGCCAGAATGGCCGTTATTAAAAAGTCAATGAACAATAGATATTCTCACGAAAGCGGTAAAAAGGGAAGGCTTAGACACTGTGGGTGGGAATGTTAGTACAGTCTCTGTGGAAAACAGGATGGAGATGTCAGGAAGAACTCAAAGAAGGTTTATTTCCCTCACATTGATTTATTGTTTCCCTCATATTGACAACAAAATTAACACATGCTAGCACTATAGATCCCTAAGAAGTAGAAACTGTGTGGACTCTCTTGCCCACTATAATCCTAATTGTAAGTGCCCTCCCAAACCTACCTATCCTGTACATAACAGATGAAATTAACAACCCATCCCTCACTGTCAAAACAATTGGCCACCAATGACACTGAAGCTATCAATATACAGATTATGAAGACCTAGGCTTCAATTCTTATATACCCCTACAACAGACCTAAAACCAGAAGAACTACGACTCCTCGAAGTTGATAACTGAGCAGCTCTCCCAACGGAAATCCCTATTTGCATATTAGTGTCGTTAGAAGATGTTCTACACTCATGGACTGTCCCATCACTGGGCCTCAACACAGATGCAGTCCCTGGGCGCTTAAATCAAACTACCCTCACTGCCACACAGCCAGGCCTTTACTATGGCCAATGCTCAGAAATGTGATCCAGCAATCCCACTACTGGTTGTCTACTCAAAGGAAAAGTTACCGTACCAAAAAGACACCAGTGTGTGAATGTTTATCACAGCACAATTCACAATTGCAAAGATGTGGAACCAACTGAAGTGTCCATCAACTGATGAGCTGATAAAGAAAATGTTATACACACACCATGCAATACTACTCAGCCGTAAAAAGGAACAAAATAATGTGCAGCAATTTGGATGGAACTGGAGGCTGTTATTTTAAGTGAAGTAACTCAGGGATCAAAAACCAAAAACCACATGTTCTCTCTTATAAGTGGGAACTAAGCTATGAGTATGCAAAGGCATACAGAGTGGTATAAGGCACACTTTAGAATCAGAAAGGGGGAGGTGGAGTGAGGGATTAAAAACTACCTGTCGGCTGGGCGGATTGGCTCACACCTGTAATCCAGCACTTTGGGAGGCTGAGGCGGGCAGATCATGAGGTCAGGAGTTTGAGACCAGCCTGACCAACATGGTAAAACCCCATCTCTACTAAAAATACAAAAATTAGCCGGGCATGGTGGCATGTGCCTGTAATCCCAGCTACTCGGGAGGCTGAGACAGGAGAATCGCTTGAACCTGAGAGGCGGAGGTTACAGTGAGCCAGGATCATGCCACTCCAGCCTGGGCAACAGAGCAAGACCCCATCTCATAAAAACAAAAACAGAAACAAAATAAAAACAAAAAACCTGCCTGTTGGGTACTATGTACACTACTTGGGTGACAGGTGTGCTAAAATCCCAGACCTCACCAATATACAGTTCAGCTGTGTAACAAAAGAACACTTGTTCCCGTAAAGCCACTGAAATAAAAATAATTAAATAAAACAAAATAAAGAAAAGCAAAAATATAAATAAATAAAAAATCATCAGAATAACAATTATAAATATCTAGGTATCTATACTGGAGAGACACTATAAAGTGAGTATTTGCAGAGAAAGTGGTGTGAGACCTCAGCAACGTAAAACTTGGATAAATTTAGCTCTAACCTAACAGCCATGTCATTGATTTTTGTCACTCTGAATCTCTTCTATTTTAGAAATAATAGTCATCAGCTTCTGTAATCAAAAGTTTCCCTGTAAATTTAATGATTTGGGGAGTATTGGTTGTTTTTGAAATAACACCTGCAGAACAATCATTAGAACCTTGATTAATTCTGTCTGACACACAGGAAAAAAATGAAATACATCTTTTAAAAAGCTGCAGGGTTTTTAGTGTGAATAATCTGCTGAATATTCTAAGAAGGGATTATACTTCTAAATATTTAACAGTACAAATATTAGAGAAGATTGTGTGTGTGCATGTGTACTTGTGTGGGCATGTGCCTTCAAATATGTGTGTTCATGTGTATGTGTGTATTCTGTGTATGTGCATGTTTGTTTGCATGCATGTGTGTATGTTTACAGAAAAAGTAGGTAACTAGACTATTGCAGAGAAAATAAAAAACTTCGCATTTTGCAAAAGATGATGAACCTTACATTTGTCTACATGGGTTCCAGAGTCACCATCTGGAGTAACTTACCCAAATCCTGTTTTCAAACCTTTGCGAAGGAAAGAATACATAACAGTTAAAATAAATGATAGAAAGCCCTTGCTAAGCATGGGTACAGCCATTAAATACCCTGGTTGCAGCTTAACTCTTCCAGGCTACCTAGAACTCTACAACTGTAAATAAGATGCTCAAAGGCAGGACCACCCACTGCACAGGGTACCCCAAATTACAGGCTTCCTAGAGGAGGGAGAATTTCAACTGAGACCTGGAGATTGGCAGGAGGAAGATAGGGAAGTGGCCTCCCTCTCCATGATGCTGTCAGAGCACTAACCCTCTCTCTGCAACACTTAGGCCCATTTTGTGGTGGTGAAGAGTACGGCTCATGTCCAGAAACAGGTACACATGGAAACAACCTGATCCATGGAAAAAGTAATCCTGTGAAACAATGGGGTTAGTCCTTCTTCTAAATTAATGTGCTGGGTCAATAGAATTTCGACGTGGGCAAAAACTGGACCTGCACTCCTCCCTCAGATGATATGCAAGACTCCATTCCAGTCTACTGTAGATCTAACTGTGAAAGGGAAAAATCACAAAACTCATAGAGGAAAATATAACAGAATGTCTTCCTGACATTGAGTTCATCAATGATTTTCTAAATGGAGCACCAAGAGCACCAACAGTAAACAAACACTGACTGATACAATGAAAAGGCAGACAAGGCAACAGGAAGGCTTGACTCAGTGCCTTCTGGACTTCCAAATGACCAGTAAACATGGGAGGGAGCTTCCCTTCATTTTACCTCCAGAAAATGCAAACTGTAACCATGCAATACCATCGTACATCCATCTGATGAGCTGAAGTGAAAAAGATTGACAATTCCAAGTATTGCTGAGGATGTGGATCTATGGAAACTCTCATACACTGTGGGCTGAAATGCAAATTGGAACAGCCCTGTGGAAAACTAACAGTATTTTCCAAAAGGACCTACACATACCCAGTGACCAAGTGAGTCCACAGCTGGGTATATTCCCAGTGGAAGTGCAGGGCTGCATTTACCAAAATCTATAGAAAAAGTGCTTCATGGCAGCACTGTGTGAAAGAGCCCCAAACTGGAAAAAACCCCAAAGTCCGTCACACACTTCAGTGCTAGAGAGTATTGCAAATGCTCAATTTCCCTGTGCAATAACCTGCTGGACTCTCACAGCAATGGTGAGCAAAAGAAGGCAGACACAAAACCATGTGTGCTTTACTAAGTGTGGATTTTATTTATGCACATTTACGAACAGGCAGAGCTGAACTATGGTTTAGAAGGAAAACAAAAGAGGGTGCTATGGACTGAGTAGTGTACCCTCCAAATTCATGTGTCAAAGTCCTGCCTCCCAAGGTGGATGGTATTTGGCGATGGGGCTGTTGGGAGGTAAATAGGTTGAGATAAGGCCATGAAGGTGAGGTCCTTGTGATGGGATTAGCATCCTTATAAGAAAAGATCAGAGAGTGCCCATTCTCTCTCTCTCTCTCCTTTTTCCTGCCATGTGTGGATGCAGAGAGGAGATGGCCATCTTCAAGACAGGAAGAAGGCCTTCACCAGAATCCAGCCCCCTGGCACCTTGATAGTGGCCTTCCAGCCTCCAGAACTGTGAGAAATGAACTTCTGTGGTTTAACTTGCTCAGCCTGTGATATTTTGTTGAAGAGCCGGAACAGACTCATACAGAGGGTTCCTCTGAGCAGGAGGTAAAGCCTGGGACTCAAGGGGTCATTCTGGGGTAAGTTTTTTTCTTGATTCGAGGTGGTTCCATGGCTGTGTTCAGGGTGAAAATTCACTGAGCTGTGCACTTAAGCTCCATGTGCCTTTGTGCATGTATGCTGTATTTCAGTCCACAGTTCATGTGTACATGTACATGTGCACACACGTGTCACCACTTCCTGGCTACAAGACATTAGGCAAGTTGATAAAGCTCTTTTTCAGTTGCTTCTCCAGTAAAGGGAAATGATAGGTGTCCCTCCCTCAGAGGTTGCTAATGAGGATAATAGAACTCATGCGTGTAGAGCTCTGAAACGCCTGGCACAGAGTAAACACACAGCCGCTGTGAGCTGCTGCTGGTGTTACGGCTGCAGCCTCTCTACGAGCAGATATGTATAGAGTATACATAATGTATACATATTACGCACATGCACACATGTACACGGTGTATTCTCCCACACCCATCTCTCTCATGCACCTATTTTTGATCTATTTTGTTCACTGCAATAATACCAAACTGGAAGAAAAAAGCCAATCAGTATCATGTCTCAGAGACATCCTTTAACAGAAGAGGCCCACGCCATCTCCCAGGTGCCAGGAATTTCATCAACAAAGTAAATGAGGAAGTTGTGCCATGGGGGCCAGTGGGCTTCTGAACTCAGCTTCGACCCCCAACTCCAAGGAACCTGAGACACGTAAGTAAGGGCAAGAGGGAATAAGATTCTGGCCATCTGAGGGGGTTGTGGAGCTACGCAGAGATTCATCTTAATTTAACCAAATTCAGTTTCAATCAGAACACCATTTCTGTATCCATTTCAGACAATTTTTAAAAAGAAGCATATTTTTTAAATCACCAGATGAAGGTTTCATGGAACAAGTATATGATCCACTCTGACCTTAGGCACAATCAGGGAAATTCACCACAATAACAACATCCAGCCATGTTAGATGTCACAGGTTTAGTACACCTGGAATGCTTGCGCATATCTGACTGGAACAAAAGCTGTGAAGTTCATTCCCTGTCTCAGAGCTAAGATGATTACTCCCTTGTCAGGACAGGTTCCCTGCAGCCCAGGCCTCTGATACTTGAACAATGCGTGCTTTGTTCTTCTGTCAAATGAGTTGATTTTCTACAAAATCGAATGTGGTGAATTAGGCCATCTCACTGAGATTTAAAAGATGCAGTGCAGTGACTCGGCTCTCTCTGTCTCCACCTGATTCATGTTGTTGCTAACTCATGGCTTCCATGCTCTGAAGAACACCTTTTCCTGGGGGCAAGCGTCCCATTTGGGAACCTCCAGCTGCGTCCTGTAGCTCTGCCCACCTCAAAAAGCCTCCCATTGTGTGCTCCAGCACCCAGAGGACCTTGGGTGACTCAGCATCATTGACTGATGTCCTATCACATCCAGACTGGGATTGCATTGATGTTTGGCTCCAGGTTGTCTCTTACGAGCTATGGAGATTTACTCCACAAGATGCTTATGGATCAATTAGTGTGAAGCACAACTCCCAGCGTGCAGTCCGCACACGGGGGAGCCTCCAGCTTAAAAATACTGGAGCCTCCAGAGTATGAAAAACAACAGCGTTTATGAAACCTGGTTGAGCATTAACTGTCCGCGGAGAGTTTGGTTTCCCCAGAAAATGGGTTTTCTGACTTGAGAGTTCGAAAGTGCATTCCCAAAGACAGGGTGGGGAGCTAGCTATTTATCCTTTCTTCTTTTACACAAGCCCCTCTGCACCGACCCAAGGAATCGACACTAATCTGCCCCTCAGAGCGATTCACCGACACATCTGATTCTGCACAGAAACAAAGTAGAATGGGCCTTCCCTTCTCAAGGAGCGACAGCACTCAGAGGCTGAGAACACGGTGTGCGGCCTCCCACTCCATCATTTGCACACACAGTGGGCAGCTAGCTGTTGCTGCCACTTTCTTCCTGTCCTCCCGCTTCTGCAATCTGCACCTGAGCTCATATCGACTTTAGGCTCCTTAGACTTTCAGTCTAAACATCTGATAAAATGAAAAAACATTCATTCATGACCACTTCCAAACAGCAGGATGCTGACCTTTTCATGCTACACATATATGCACGGGGCACTTGCCATCGGCACTGCCTGGGCACTGGGGAACACTGGGGATATGGTGGTGACAAGGGAGTCCTCGTTTTCTGGGGGTTCTGGGGCTTTTGAAGAAAACAGATGGTTGTCATCGTCATCATCACCATCATCACCATGGTAGTAGAAATAACGGTGGTTGGCAATTACTGAGTGCCGTCTGAGCATCAACTTATAGAAATAAATAAACCATAAGTGATGCTATGGTAGAAGGCACACAGGCTTCTAGAAGAGCTAAAGGAGGAGCACTTAACTCTGAAGAGTGGACAAGCAGAGGAGGCTTCCCAGAGGAGGTGGTGCCTGTACTAACCCTTGAGAGACAGGTAGCAGTGGCACTGCCCGAGGGAATGGCTTGGTTCTTAGGTCCAGAGAAGAAGACCTGGGCCCTCATGGGTGTGAGCAGGCCCAGGCTTGCATGGGAAGTATGGAGACTGGTGAGAGAGGAAGCCAAGCTCTGAGCAAACAGGCAGAGGCCCAGCCAGGGAGGCCTCATTTTGCCACATGAAACAGCCGAGGGACAACAGACTGGCCTTGGGGAGATTTGATGGCCGGAAGGACACTTTGAGGCATGTCACTCAGGCTGCTATGGGGATGAGTGATGGGAAGGCTCAAGGGCTCAGAGCTGGGTCAGGGAGCCATTTTGCCACAATTGACACTGTGTAATAATATTTAACTTAAATTACCTAGCTCTCTCTCTCTCTTTTTTTTTTTTTTTCCCTGAGACAGAGTCTTGCTCTGTCACCCAGGCTGGAGTGCAGTGGCACGATCTTGGCTCACTGCAACCTCTGCCGCCCTGGTTCAAGCAATTCTCTGCTCTGCCTCAGCCTCCTGAGTAGCTGGGATTACAGGCACCTGCCACCATGCCCAGCTAAGTTTTATATTTTTAGTAGAGACAGGGTTTCACCATCTTGGCTAGGCTGGTCTTGAACTGCTGAACTCATGATCCACTCACTTCAGCCTCTCAAAGTGCTGGGATTACAGGTGTGAGGCACTGTGCTCAGCCTGCTCTTCATTTTTTCAAAATAGTCATCATTTATTTATAAGCAACTTTTCTTTCTCATTTTTTAACCTAAAAAGTGCTGCAATATTCACTTAAAATCCATGCATCTGGGACCTCTAGTTGCTGATCAGCCAGGACCCTGCTGTAGTGCTGCACGGAGAGGCCACGAGGGCCTGACTCAGTGTAACACCTGGGGGTGAAGACACAGCACAGATTAAGGAATGTAGTCAACTAGACTTGGTGTTGATACCTGGGTCCTTGAAGATGCAAGGTGTGTTTATATCACAGGACACTATGCAGCCATAGAAAGGAACAACCTGTGAATACACACAACAATTTGGATGGATCTCAAGAACATTGTGCTGAGTGAGGGGAAAAAGGCGTCTCAACAGGTCACTTACTAGATGATTCAGTTTCTATAACAGTCTCAAAATGACCACACTGATATACGCAGTAGACATGAGGCAGAAGCCAAAAAGGGTTGGATGGCTTGGGTAACTAGATGCTGGCAGAGCAGCTCATGAAAAGGGAGCAGTAGGCTGGAGGATGCACCAGTTACCTCCTGCTGCATAACAAACTACCCCAACACTGAGTGACCCCAAAACAACAGACATTTATTATCTCAACTTCTGTGGCCTAGGCCTCTGAACACCATTTACCTGGGGGTCTTGACTCAGGGTCTTGCATGACAATGCAGCTAAGTTGTCAGCCAGGGCTGTGGTCATTTCGGAGTCTATTGGTGGGTCTCAGGAAATTCACCTCCAAGATCGCTCACATCAGTTTCTCACCATCTGGGCACCTCCATAAGTTGCCTGAATGTCCTCAAGACATAGCAGCTGGTTGTGAGAGACAGGCAGAGATGAAAACAGAAAGACAGAGAGAGCTGGAGAGAGCAACAGACAGTGAATAAGAAGAAAGCCCAGGTCATTCTGTAACCTCATCTTAGAAGTGGCATCTCATTGCTTTTGCCTTTTTTGTTGTTGTTGTTGTTTTTGGCTAGAAGCAAAGGAAAATCTTCTGCGTGCAGAACCGAGTACCATCAGAGATTTTAAGAAGTGGCCTCTGCCTGGGAGAAACAACAATAATTTTTGAAGTAGCTTTCTCTTCCCTCCCTTCTCCTCTGTCACTTAGTCTGTCTCCCTCCCACTTCTCCAGTCCAAACCTGTATGTAGGGAACTCTTCCTAGAGTCAGCATGAAGTCGCAGCTGCTAACTGATTAGTCCGAATCAGCTACTCCTGAAAAAAACAGGGTCAGCATTCCCACCCGCAGTGCCAGATACAGCGACTATGGCTGTGGCGTGCGTGACGGTGCACACCCGCACCTCCACTTTGCCTTCCAAAGGCTCCCATATGATCACAATCAGAAAGACGGGCTGAAGTGGAAAATGGCAGACTGCCCCAGGGAAGAAGATAAGGTAAAACATGGAGATTGGACTAGGGGCAGGATGGGAGTAAATAAAAACAGTAACACTTGAAATGCCAGGCCAGCCACCCAAGAACCATTGTGGACCAGTCATCTCCTAGTGGAAAGGGTGCCTCAGAACTAGAAGGGAACAATGTTCTAGGCACATCAGGGGCTTTGGCTCATTTGTAAGCATATGGCAAAAGGGAGTTTAAAATGCTATTAGGCCAGGTGCAGTGGCTCATGACTGTAATCCCAGCACTTTAGGAAGATTACATTGAGATGGACCACTCACAGATGTGGGCTTCTGTGCAGGATGGGAGAGCCACACCTGGTGTGGGGCTACGGGGTGGGCTTTTTTTTTTTTTTTTAGATGGAGTCTCTCTTCGTTGCCCAGGCTAGAGTGCAATGGCACAAACTCAGCTCACTGCAACCCCTGCTTCCCGGGTTCAAGTGATTCTCCTGCCTCAGCCTCTCGAGTAGGTGCGATTACAGGTGCCCACCACCACGCCTGGCTAATTTTTGTATATTTAGTAGAGACAGGGTTTCACTATGATGACCCAGCTGGTCTTGAACTCCTGACCTCAGGTGATCCACCCACCTCAGCCTCCCAAAGTGCTGGGATTACAGGCATGAGCCACCGTGGCCAGCCAGGGAGAGCCACTTTACACGACCTTAAAACAAAGTCTGGGCTTCAATGAATCCTGAGAGTGGCTCTCTGGAACCAAGGCTGTGTAAATGGGACATCTCCCCACTCTTCATGGCCTCTGGCCAGACTCCAGCAAAGAAACAGTGACCAACCTTCCTGGGTTCCAAGAGGTCAATCAAGATTTTCAAATGGGTAAAAACAACAACAAAACCGACGTGGCTGCAGAATCTTCCCCCAGTTTCTCTGTCGATGGGTACACGGGAGGAACCAAATGGTGATAATGTCTCTTTTTCCCAAGCTACATCATTAGCAGAAATATTTCTTAAATTTTATCTTTTAACTTAAATAGTTATTTCATGGCCATCAAAAGCTTCTCAAGGTCTTTGTAGAGATGGATTTTGTCTCAGAATGAAATTTCATGCTTCATTATCTTGCGATGATTGTGACTTTTAGATGATCATTATTCATTTTTTTTGTTGTAATGGGGGCATTGGGGAGAAAGCGACATTGTAAAAACACTGGGTTGTTTCTATTATGGATGGATTCAGAGTGAGTGTTTCTGAGGATATAGCTATCCCATTTCTGAAGTTGGTAATGAGAGTATTGTTAAACAAAGGTAGAAATTAAAAATTCAGAATATATTTTACATAATTAGTATTTTAAAGTTGTGTGATTTAAGCACCATTTTAAAGAATGATTTGCCATACTGTAATTCCCACTATAAATCTCGCCTGTAATATATACATTAAAGCACTCTGAGATTGCTCTAGAATGTGAATTACTAAGTGCTGATGAATAATTTTGAATAATGTGACTGCTTTCACCATTGAGTGGAAAATTAAGATTGTGGTATTGCTCTATTTAGAAATGATTGGTTTGTGAGAGTGAAACTCACAGCTGTTGGGCCCCCTCCAAATCACGGTGCTTCCAAGGCAGAGCGGAAACTGGGACTCAAAAGGTTTTTCATGCTCAAATCCTTCTTCTTTGTAGAAATGTTTTTCTTCCCGTTGCTTAGAACGACCAGTTCCTAGGAAATTATCGAGAAAGGAATGAAAACTTTACCTTTCCATGTGTTGGGGGGTGGAACTGGTGCTGGCCTGGTCACTGTGATGACTGTAATGACCTAGTCTGGCTTATGAGAGCAGGCCGTTAACACCAATGCTGGCCGACTGCTGACTCATACAGAGTCCAAGGGAGAGCTCGACTTGGTTGTGCTTTTTCCAGAACTTAGGAGTTTCCCAGGATCTAAGACTTGGTGCTAAAACCAGGAGAGTTTAGAGCAAACCAGGACTGTTGGTCACCCTACATGATAAAGATCATAATGACAGTATGATGAATGTTAGCATTATCACAAACAGCAATAGCTCACATGTGCATGACACTTGCTATGGGCCAGCCCTGTTCTAAGCCTTTACGAACGCTGCCTCTTCAACCCTAAGGACATGCTATAGGTATTACTGTCCTCATTTTCCAATGAGTTGTGTGGTTCAGGTAAGTTAAGTCACACACTTGATAAATAAAGGGGTTTTGATTGAACCCCTGACTATCTGGGTCCCACGTCAAGGCTCCTGACTACTCTGCTAATATGAAAACCAGCAAGAACAATCATTTCTTGAGTGTTTCATATGAATCAGAGGTTATGCTGGATATTTGGCATACATCACTTTTAACATTCACAAATGTTGTTCAGGGTGAGTACTTGCAGCCCTGTATTACAAATGAGGAAGCTGAGACTTTGAGGGAAGAAATATTCTACCCACCGTGACACAAGTTCTAACCAGCAAGGCCAGGATTCGAATCTCAGCTTCTTGTCTTGAGCTCAGAGCTCTTAACTCCACCACTCTGCCTTGCTATATGTAGCTCTCCAGAGGAAAAGCTTCTACATCTGGCCTTTTCCTACTTGGGGGGAATTGATATCAAGGAGTGATTTGGGTAATCTGACCCTAACAGACTCAGATTGATGCAGCTCTTCCGCCTGCTCTTAACTGCTGAGCACCTGGGTGGCTGGAGTGAGTGGGGCGTAAGGACCTGCTCTCTCAGGCTGTGTGCAAACCCCCAGCTTGTCTTCACCTTGTGGCAAATTCATTTCCCCCTTGCTGCCAATTGCCTAGTATTTAGAGAATATATGCATACTTAAAGACTGAATAATTAGATTCTTCTCTCTGCTTAGATTGATCTTTCTAACACATTTGATTTCTTTGCACTTGCTGCATTGTACTCTGTTAAGATGATTTTTGAAACTACATAAGAATCAGCTGAGAGTAATTTGGGGCAGAGTCAGGGTTCAATATAACAGAAATGTTGGATTTCTGGAGACTGGATTATTGAAATAATCTCTTTATTCAATGGTTCTTACACTCTGGTCCACAGACTTCTCCCCTAGTAGAGTCCTCAAGGTAATCTGAAAAGGCAAAGCTCTTTTCATTGCCTTTTTTTCCTGTACTGTCATTTGCACTGATGGAAGGACAGCTATGGTGGGTAAGCCTTCCAGAGCTGTGAGCGTGGATCAAGGCACCAGCAACTAACTACGAGCAGTCCCTGCATTCCCCACTGCCACTTGCTTGCAGCTGAACAAAACACAAAAGCACAACAGCCAATCTCACTTAAAAATGTTATTGATACAGTGGTAAAAAATATTAATTATTGAATATATAAATTGCATTACATCTCAAAATTTGATTACACATCTTTTTAATATTCTGTGTAATTAAATGAAAACTTCCCATAAAGCACTTCTACTACGTCATAAACAATGGTGTCTGTGTCAAGAAAATATATTTTTGTAGTTGTTAGAATTGCTAACTAAATTAGCACTTTATTCATGGAACACTGTCCTTATTTGAAAAAAAAAATGACAGGCAAACTATGGTTTTTTTAGACTTAGGTATTTGGAACTGGTATTAGAATTTGAAAAGTTTGTATTTTACACCATGAACTTTACAGATTCCCAGTACTTCATAATTTTTCTGATGAAATCAGTGGTGATATTAATGAATATGGTTATTTTATATAGAATGGAATATATAAACATTTGAAAGATCTGCCTAGACTTAACAGTAGTAGTTCACACAGTGTGGAACAGAGGTCACTGAGTTTAAATATCCCAGATGCCCCTGTGAGTTCATTGCAACACCCCAGGGAGCCTCAGAGCACCCTTAGGGAATTGCAGAACCATAGAAAGAAAGAAAGACATGGAATAGTATGAACAGTACTAGCAACTACTTTGACCTAACTGATTCTGTAGAGCACCGTACCTGACAACTGCAGAATGCATTTCATCTTATGCATTCTTTCCAAGTGCACGAGATTGATTTAACAAGATAGACTGTACACCGAGCAATAAAATATCAATTAATTTAAAGGTATTGAAATTATACAGAGTATATTACCTGACTTTAGTGTAATTAAATTAAAAATCAATCACAATAAGATATCTAGGAAAAAACAATTATTTGGAAATTAAACAACACACTCCTAATTAATCTATGGGTAAAAGAAGAAATTAGAAAGCATTTCAAACTAAATAGAAACAAAAATGCAACCTATCAACTAAGGGAGTACTTGAGGGAAATTTGTATCCTTAATGTCTATATTAGACAAGAAGAAAGGTGCACATCAATGACTGAAAGTTCCACCTGTAAAAGCTATCAAATAAAGAGCTGAGTAAGTAGAAAAATTAAAATAATGAGGAAAGCAATAGAAATTAATGAAACAGAAAACAGATAAGTGACAGGGAAATTTAACAAAGCCAAAATAACATAGCTCTATCTAAACTGATCAAGGAAAAAAAATAACAATCAGGAAAGAAAAGGAAAGAAAGATTAGAGAAAGAGAATTTCTAATATCAGGAATGAAAGAGAGGTCTCAATCTATATTCTACATAGTTTAAGTGGGAAACAAATACTTAGGATAACTTTATATGAATAAAATTTGAAAATTTAGATTAGATGGACAAATTTCTTGAGAAATACTGTTTTTACTAAAACTGACCCAAGAAGGTGCAGAAAGTCTAAATAGACTTCTACGCAAGAAATTTATACACAGATTTGAAAAATCAGAAAAACGCTGGAGGACTTACACCTGACCTCAAGATTCACGATAAAGCTGTGATAATCAAAACTGAGTGATACCAGGATAGAAGTGACACATAGACCAATGGACAGAATAGAGAGCCCAGAACTCTTGAAACTCAATAGTGAAAAGACAATCAACAGAATTTACTGGCTGGTCAACACATTTGAAAAGACTTTGCAAACAAAGATACATGGCTGGTCAATAAGCACACACCATTAGATATATTGAAAAGGCAAGTTAAAACTCCAATAAGAAATAGCCAGACCCCATTGAAATGACTAAAATTAAGAAGACTGACAACACTAAATGTTGGTAAGTATGTGGAGGAACTGGAATGCTCACACATGGTTGGTATAAGTTTCTAATAAAGCTAAACACAGACCTACACCATGACCTAACAATTCTACTCCTAGTTATTTTCCCAAGAAAAATAAAAGCATGTGCCAACAAAAGACTTATACAGTACATAATTGTTCCTAGCAGGTTTATTTGCAATAGTTAAACAACGGGGAAAAATTCCTGATAGCAATCAACAGGAGAGTGGATAAATACCCTGTGGTATGTCTATACAATAATGTACTCAGCAACTGAAATGAACCAATCTGTGGTGCACACATGAGTGAATCTCAAAATCATGATGCTACATCAAGGAGGCTTACACAGAAAGCACATAGTGTATGGGTTCATGTATATGCATTCTAGAACAGGGAAAAATGATGTATGGTAAGAAATAATCAGAAAGGAGTTGCCTCTTGGGATTGGGTGGAGAGTGGGTAATAGGGAAGAGGCCAGGGAAATTTTCTGTGGGGATGGAAATGGTCAGTATCATCACAGGGATTTCCATTACATATGTGCAGGCATTTCAGAATTCATAAAATGATATGCCTAAAATTTGTGCATTTAATCTTAGGCAAACATTATCGTAAAGGAAAAATTCTCTACATAAATATTGAACTCGAGTTTATGATCTACATGTTGAAGTAGGAAAAGGGGCACGACTGCCTGTAACTTACTTTTAAATATATATAAAAAACATGATGGATTGATGCTTGGAGAGAGGAGAGGATGGATAGATGAACATGCCATAAAACAAGACTCTGTAGGCCAGGTGTGGTGACTCATGCCTGTAATCCCAGCACTTTGGGAGGCCGAGGCGGATGGATCACCTGAGGTCAGGAGTTCAAGACCAACCTGGTCAACATAGTGGGACCCCCGTCTCCACTAAAAATACAAAACTTAGCTGGGCGTGGTGGTGCCGCCTGTAATCCCAGCTACTCAGGAGGCTGAGGAAGGAGAATTGCTTAAACTCAGGAGGCAGAGGTTGCAGTGAGCAGAGATCATGCCGCTGCACTGCAGCCTGGGTGGCAGAGTAAGACTCCGTCTCAAAAAAAAGAAAAAAAACCCAAAAAGCAAAAAAACAAGACTCTTTAAAACGGTCATAGAAGAATCTGGGTGGTGTGTAAAGGTGTACCTCATAAATTCTGTCCATTTTCTGTATGTTTGAATTTGTTTCTAATAAATATCAAAGGGAAATGAAGTGGTACTGAGTGGATGCCAAGTTCATGGCACAGTGCTGGACCCTGCTCTGTCAGACACCATTGGCCCTGCTGAGGGTCACCCTGAACCTTCTGCTCGCCAGAGATGCACTGCGGTCTGGGGTATGGGGAGGATGGCTTCTCTGTGCTCTTGAGTGCTGCCCGGGCTCTGAGAGCATCACACCAATTCGGAAACTCACTTCCACAGTCCCTGGATGGCATCTGCTTGTCAGAGGGGTGAAGAAATAGAGTCAAGCAGGTGAGCTTCAGGAAGAGCCAGGACATGAGAGCACTGGTCTCAAAACCGGATCATTTAGGTTGGGGAACTCGTTCCATGTCTGATTGTTTGAGCCTGGGCAAGTTATTTAACTTCTCTGTGCCACAGTTTCCTCACTTGTAGAAGGTGCATAAGACAGTAACTTCTTTATCAGGGTGTCCTGAAGAACACACCAGACCAATGCATTTAAATCACAGTGAGAGCAAAATGTGTTTGAATGAATAGCACAATTGTTATTTGCATTATTATCATCTCTCTGTAGCCCTCATTTTAGCCTCTTTTAATCTCCAATACCAGGGCACACAATTATGTCTCCAGCTACTTCAGCTAAGGCCCCAAATACCCACAAAAATCAACTCCTGGGATTGGAAGCCTCAGCACTAACTGGCCACCTGTCCCTCCAACATTCTCAAAATCCCAGCATTTATGTAGATGGTGTTTACACCCCAGCTTCATGATTCTTTTACCTTTTTTCCAATAATTTGGACCTTCTCCCTATCTCAGCCCCCACTCACACACCTGGTCTTCTTCTAGGTCCTGTCATTGCCAATAAAAACACACCACCTTCATCATCTAAGCCCAACAGTACCATTCCAGAAAATTGTGCAGTCAGGTTCCCTGGTCTCACTGTACGTTCTGTTCCAATGCCCTCGTAAGGGCCTCGGGCGTGGCGCCTGGACACCCTACAGCATTTCTCCAGACCACCGCCACCCACTCTGAGATAACTCACTCACTTTCCTCGTTCCAAACCCCAACTCCCCATGTCCTCTCTTTGCTCTGAGCTCATGGCCTTCCTTCCTAGTTCACAGAGAAAAAGCAGAAGCAATCAGGAGAGAATTACACATCCTCGCCAGTCCTTCTCTCACCTTGACCTGGCTCCACATCTCTCTCGTGGCCCTCTTATTAGTATAACTGGACACCCCATGCTCTTTCTCAAGCCTGGAGTGTCTGCACATACAGGAAGGCCCCCAGCCCCTGTCACTGATGCAAGAGTGTCATTCGGCAATTGTCCCCTTTGTTTCTGGATCATCAGCTTTCTCCCCTCTGTAGAATCATCCCCCTCCATGGACAGTATGCTGAGATTCCTCTCATCTTAATGAGCTTGAGCTCATATCCTCCTTGAGCTGCCAATTTCCCTTCTTCCTGTATGGAAACGCATCCTGGAAGGGTGGCTGTACTTGATGTCTTCATTTCTGTTGCTCCCATTCTCTCTTATACCTTCTCTCAGTTGGATGCTTCTCCCCTCAGCCCTGTATCAGCTGCTCTAGAAAGATCACAATGATCTCCACGTCAATAAATCTCACAGTCAGCCCTGAACCTCACCCCATGGATCGATCTTACACTTTCTTTCCTAATCTCCCCTGATACCGCACTCACCTGGGGTTCCTCCGACCTTCTCAGTCACTGCGTTTTGTTCTCTTCTCTCTGGCTACTCCATCCCTCCTGGGGGATCTCATCCCCTGCCCTGCTCACAAATACCATCCATGCATCTCATCTCCTTGTGGAACTCCATCCTCTGCTCACTGATGGACACCCACTTTTATTAATTCATTCAGTGACACAGTACACATTGATTTAGTACCTGCCAGGTGCCAGAAACTCCTCGGGATCATAGAGATGCATCAGAAAATAAACACAATTTCCCACAAACAAGCAAACTGAACAAAATTCTAGTAGGAGCTTTCACTCTGGTAGAAAAGACACTTAACATAAATGTCTAAATTATATAATACATCAGAAGATAAGTAGTAGTACTGAAAATCTGTAAATGCCATATATGTATATCTACCTCTATATCATGTATTCCTTCTATGTTCTCTCATCTACTCTGTACAAATCGTGTATGTGTCATTTACTTTTAAGACATTATTTATTTTATTTTTCCATAAGTTATTGGGGTACAGGTGGTATTTGGTTACATGAGTAAGTTCTTTAGTGGTGATTTGTGAGATCCTGGTGCACCCATCACCTGAGCAGTATATACTGCACCATATATGTTGTCTTTTATCCCTCACTCCCCTCCTACTCTTTCCCCCAAGTCCCCAATGTCCATTGTATCATTTCTATTAAATAGCGGTCAAACATAAAAATCCACATACAACAACCTTATCCTCTGCAGAAATAATCAAAGTGATAGTAAAAGTTTGGAATTTTTTGCCAATAAATAAAATAACGACAATCTTAGAAGTCACCCTGTGTTGCGGTCGGGCCCCTGTGGAGCTGTGCTCTCTCCTGTTGCTCCTTCCCGTGTGGGGGACCCTGTGCAGCTGTTTCCATCCCCTGAATGTAATATCTCAGGATGAGAGCAGGGCAGCTGCTCCGTGCTGGCCTCTTGCCAGGTTGGGACAAGGCCTGTCAGGGTCTCTTTATGTCCAGGGTACTATAAAGCCCCATGCTGGACTGGAACTTGGCATCCTGGCTACGTTTGGCTCATTGAATGAGACCTCAGGCCAGAAGTCATTGACTCCACTAATTTGTTTCAAAGAAGGCTGGGGGGACATTAGAGTGGTCATTTCAGATCACAGGTGTCATGAATACAAATGGGAAAATAAATTCCAAATGTCTTCAGGTTATGAAGCCTCTCATGCTTGGCTAATGAGGAAGCAGAACTGAATTTAAAACCAAAATCAGACCTGCTAATTAATTACGTACTGCCAACAATTTGAAAAAGCAAACGTACTAATATGACTTTGATTTTTTTACATGGTTTTTGTTTGTGTACCCAGATGGTAATGTACAGAGACAATGGAGAATGTTCGTGGAAGATAGGAGAGGTTTTCAGTTCAGAAAATATCAGATAACATACTGTTTTAATATTGAATGTTTTCTACCTCTCCGAGACAGCTGCTTAACTTTTACAGAGATGTTCCAATACTTAATTAGAACAACTTTTCTAAATGTCTGCTGGCCTATCCAGAAGGGTGAATAATAAAAATAATTTTTAATGATGCTGAAATTAAAACCAAAAACTTTTGTTTTCACAATTCTTGGCTGCTCAGAAGGGCCTTTACATGGGGCCATGTTAATTGGGTCGCTAAGTCAATAGCAGCCTGAATAGTCACTGCCTTAAAGCATTCATAAAAGAACAAATGATTTTGAACCCATTATAACTCAATAGAGACCACAAGGCTACAGGAATGAGCTCTTAGGAGCAGTATTTGCACATGGCATAGCCAATCTTTCCTACAACCCCACAAAGTGGATTTCTCAGGCCCGTTTCACAGATGACAAAAGCGACTCAGAAGTTAAGCAAGTTCTTTGGATAAGCCAACTAGCACATATCCAGCTGGGATACAAACGCAGGATTTGTAAACGCAGATCACCCTGTACTCCTCACAGAAGTCCACATTGACTTTTAGCATGGTCTCCAAACATCTTGATTTTCTTTATGGAACATTCTAGAATTGATGTATATTCCTTTGGCCCTGAAAAGTCAGTAAGTGCCAGTCCACAGAATGACAGCTTCCTTAAGACACCAACAGCCCTAGCTTTACTCTCTTGTTCAAAAACCAAAGAAAATTAGTGTTGTTCCAAAGCCCAGTGTGTAATTGGTAAATCAGTTCAGTTAAACCAACATCAACCTCACACCCGACTCTTGTCTTCCTCCTCCCTCTCAAATTAAAGGCATCACCACGAGTCCCATGGCTCAAACCAAAAAGTGGGCAGTTCCTCCATGTATTCCTCAGCTCTCCCGCAGTTGTCTCTCTAAGCCACTGGAGTCTCTTCCTTTCCACAACCACTACCCTAGTTCAAACCAGGCTGCTTCACACCTTCAGCAAACAGGGCCTTGATGTGGGTCTCCTTAGTCCCTCCCTGGTCATGCCACTCTCTGGACAGCATCGCCATGTTCATTTCAAACATATCAGATTGGCAGGCAGATCAATTTCGCTTGCAAAGATATCCACATCCTGCTCCCTGGAACCTGTGACTATATTAGGTCCCATGGTAAAGAGGTATTGAGGTTGAAATAGAATTCAGATTGCTGATCAGCTGGCGTTAAAATAGGGAGCGTATCCTAGATTATCCAGAGTGCTCCCATGTACACACAAGGATCCCTAATAGTGGAAGATGGAACCAGAAAGAAGGGAGGGAGAGAACTTGGCCCACCGTTGCTGGCTTTGAAGGTGGAGGAAAGGGCATGAGCCAAGGAGTGCAGGGGCCACCAGAAGCTGGGAAAGGCAGAAATTGATTTTCCCCTACAGCATTTGAATGAAATTCAGTCCTGCTGCCACCTTGACTTTATCTCTGTGGGATCTTGTAGGACTTCTGACCTTCAGAGTTGAAAGAGAATACATTTATATTGTTTTAAAGCACTGTGTTGGTATAATGTTAGAAAATCACTAGGCAATTAACACACCAGGTGAAGTCACTCAACTCTTAAAATGGTCCAACACTTCTTAATTGCTTTCAGTTGAAAATCCAAGTGCCTCCCTGTGACCTACTGCTCCCCGTGTGAACTGGACCCACCTGACTCCAATTGTAGCTCTCTATGACCTTCCTCCTCACTCATTCTACCCCAGGTTCATGGGCCACTTGTGTTCCTTAACTGGGTGACCCTGGCCTCAGGGACTTGGCCCCTGCAGCACCTCTGTCTGAAACTTCCTACCTCTTTCTCTTCTTCCCCCAGGTCTCAATGAAAAATCTCAGCATGTTCAGTTTAGCAGGAACAGTGTCACCTCAGAGCTTGTTCCATGGAGATTCTTAGGCCCTACGCCAGACTTGCTGAATCAGAAACTCTGGGGTGGGCCCCCGTGACTCCTAAGCTCCCTGAAGTCCAGGAAGCATGACACTGATTATTGTCTTCAGGGCCCAGCTGCAAGCCACACTTACCTTAGCTGTCTTCCTTGTATACTGGGCTTTCTCCCCTGCCCTGACATATCCAGGTAACTCCAGGAAGGCAGGGACCTCACCTGTCTTGTCACCACTTGACCACCAGTGGTGAGAACAAGGCACACCACGTGGTAAGAGTTCAGTAAACATTTGTGGAATGAATTACTGAATTTACTTTCTGGAAACCACCTTGCAGGCATCATGATGTGAATGCAAAGATCAAAGTAGCATGTCCCCATCCTTGAGAGCCTACACGTCAGTGGAAAGGTCTTTGTTCATATGATGTGCGTGTGGGCTGTGATAGAAGTTTGTGGAAGCTGGAATGAGGGCCTCTGAGCCTGTGCAGCACATGGCTCATCCCAAGCAGAGAAGGAATAACTGAATGATGTCACATCATATTATTAGGTTGGTGTAAAAGTAATTGCAGTTTTGGCCATTAAAAGTATTGCACCAACTCAATAATTACGTACTGTCCCCTGGTTGACGGAAGCTCTGTTTGTGCTGGGATCTCATCAGTCTCTTTCAGAAGATCATCTATACCTAGCACTTAGGACAGTGCCTCATACCTGGAGAACATCAGTAAAAACTCATTAAGTGAATAGATGTGTGTAGACTCAGAAGACAGTGAGATATAGACAAGTTGATGAGATTTGGATTCTTTCAGGTAAGCTCGGGTGTTCCAGACAGAGCACAAAGCACGAGAAAAAGCACTGAGTCGTAAACAGTCTGAGAAAAGGCTGGCAAGGTGAGAGGAAGGTGGCTCTGAAAGCACCTTGCTCTCTGATGAGAATGAGATTGGCAAAGCTTTGGTTCCAGCTGAGGCATGTAATCCCAAACCCAGGCAGAAACCTGCCGGGGGCTTCCACACCACCTCATGGAGAGACTTCATAGTCACAGTTTCACGCAGAGGATGAAGGATCCTGGGGACAGATGAAGTGCTACGTGGGACAGGTGGGGGACCCATCAGCTGACCGAACGTGTGGAGGAGCCAAGACTGGCTTTCCCTCCCCGCACCCAAATGACAGCACTTTGTAAGAAGCGACTTCATCCAGAAGGCTTGTTGAAACTTTCTATTTTAACTCCAAAAATAAGGGATGTGTTGGTTTCAACTCTGCTTGAGACCGTGGAATGGGAGACATTTAGTGCTTCCTAGATGATGGGCTAAATTATCTGAACCCTTTTCACAGAGCAGTGAGTAACTGGAGATGCAGTCATCATTGTGCATCACCAGCTGGGTGTTTGGGTACTAATTTGATAACATGTCTCCCTTCAGTGAATTTCCAATAAAGGATTTTCTAAATTTCTATTTCTTTAAGATCTAAAAAATACAATAAGATTCTTTATTACCTAACATATCCTAGCTCAATAGAAGGCCTACAGGTAAAATATTCATGTGAGCATGTGTGTTAACAAACATGTGTGAATACAGAACGAGTAATGTTGTCATTGCTGTCATAAATAAAATTACACCAAAATCCATAGCGCTTTTTATCTCCTTATCAAAAATGCACTGAGCCATAGCTCAGTGAATAGATTCAGTGATCTAAGCTATTCATTAAAGGTAATAGAACAGAAAAATAACTTTTGATACACAGTCATTCCAACACGTTATGTTTTAGAGTCATTGCTAAATCATATTGTCAGAGTTCACTTTATTTTACTATTGAGTCAATGGAAAAGAATGAACTCTCTCTCTCTGAAATTTCTCTCTTTAGTACTCAGGACCCGCTCTGCTAGGTTTAATACCTCGACAGTTCCAGGCTTAATTTACTCCTTGGAACAAGCTATTAAGTATGCATTGCTGCTTTGCGCTTTCTCTCTGAACCGTTTCCTTTTTTAAACATACAACCACATAGTAATGGTCTCCTAGGAGAGGATTTTATCAGGGTTTGGTATTTAACAGGAAATCATGATGTCTAATTTGTGCGCCCATCCAGAATCCCTCCTATGACATGCAGGTATTTTGCATTCATTAAACAGTCAACCATATGGCCATTCAGATGGTACTTTCACCTACATAGATGGATTGAGAATTAATAAAAATGATTGCATTATTTAACAGATGCAGTAACTATATCATCAGAAGGTGAATGCAGTCACTTTGAGGTCAAGAAATGACAGGGCCATGGAGGACTCCCTGGTCAGTTATGTAAGTGGATTTCACTTTTTTGAGAATTTTTTGAGAATCCTTGTGTGCATCACTAAATGCTGGGGCAGCTTCTAGCGGGCACGCTCCACTCGCCTTTGGAAACAACTTATTACTGCATTCTGACTCCCAGGACCCCTGGAATGCAGACTGTTTCTGAGTTAAAATGCGAAAAAAAAAAATCAATAAAAATTAATTTAAAAAATGCAAAATTGAATAGACAAATGAATAATGAGCAAAAAACCTCTTTACTTCTTAGTACATTTTATTTTAGAGCATCAAAACAGGCATTTTTTTCTCAGATGAAAAAAGCCAGAGTTCCCAAGGTAAGGAAATGTGGCATCAAATATGAGGAGAAAAGAATATCAAATTTAGAGGCATGTCAAACATAGGAAATGCAAAAAATGAAACTAAACAGTCAGGAAGTCCCCCAAAGCCCAAATCAAAGCACTGCCACCAGCATGCCACCAGCATGCCAAAGGCAGAGATGCCACTGTTTGAGTTCTGGCCGACTTTCCTCCTTTCGTTCATCCACTCATCTCCAGCTAATGGGGAATGTGCCAGGATCTGGAACAGACCATGAGAATCTCTTGCGAGGGAATGAGACACACAGTCCCTGTTCCCATGAGGTCCATGGTCATAAACAGAAAAGTACACCACCGCAGAGTGACTTTTGACATCTCCTGCCAACACCCACCAACAGCTCTACACAGCAATTAGAATAAAATCCATGGTTTTCCAGCCTTCCCCTCTATCTTCACTGTGTCCACTCTCTCTGGCACTCTCTCCTCCAAAACACACATCTTCTTTGGCCCCCAATGCCATTCATTCTAACCCCAGGGCCTTTGCACTGGCTATTCCCTCTGCCTGAAATGCTCTTTGCTTCATCACTGTAGGACTGACTCGCTCTTAATCACCTTACCCTGTTTTATTTCCTTTGTCGTGCTTTTCACCATCTAAAAGAAGTTTTTCATGTTTACTTTGTTTAGTAGCAACCCCCTACTATTCTAATCTCCATAGAAGCAAGGAGTCTGTCTGTCCTGTGCTCTATTCGACTGTTTGCAACTGTGTCTGGTGCATAAAGGGTGGTCAATAAAGGCAAGGGAAGGGAAGGGAAGGGGAGGGGAAGGGGAAGGGGAAGGCGAAGGGGAAGGGGAAGGGGAAGGGGAAGGGGAAGGCGAAGGGGAAGGCGAAGAGGAAGGGGAAGGGGAAGGCGAAGGGGAAGGGGAAGGGAAGGGAAGGGAAAGTAGTGAGGGAGGAAGAAAGGAAAGGGAGGGAGGAAGAGATAAAGGAATGAATGAAGGGAAGAAGGGGAGGGGATGGGAGGGGAAAGGGAAGCAGAAGGGGAACGGAAGAAGGGAGAGACTTAAATACTTAAATACGTGTGCCAAATAGAAAACATAGATGAAATTAATCAGGTGCTTTGAGAGCAAATGAATGTTGCTGGGGGCAACAAGTAAAGAGACAGGGAGGCTACCCTCTGATAATGTTATGTTTATGCCACATCCTGAATAATAAAAAGGAGTGATCCATGAGCTATGCCCCCATTTTGGGAGAAAAGCGCCCTGGAAGACAAAGTAACAAGTCTCCGAAGTGGGAAAACCTGATGGCCTCAGCACCCACATGGGAGATGCATCCAATGCCCTGTTGCTCCAGCTCCGGGTCCACCTCCCTCCACCTTCCCTTCTCTGTCCCACTGAGCTAACACACTCACACCCTCCCACTGACCTTGCTACCATTTGTAACTGCATCAGCTGCAAAATTGGGTCTTTGAGCTTACTGCCCACTCTTTGACTTCCTCTCTGTCTAGCATGTTTGCTTAATTACTCCAACTGTGACCACTCTTCCACTCGCCAGACTCACAGCCTTCTCCTTTCTTTGTTTCTTTTAGTATCAGTTCTAGGACCTGTGAGTTGGACCCTGTGCTCATCACCTCACTTGTCTGGATAAACTGGTCCTTGATGAAGGGAACCATTTCATTTCTCCACGACCACACCCAAAAAGCCAAGCTTTGTTGCAGAAAGTCACATAGGAGGGAAAATGATGTTATCATAAATTTACAGTCATCAACTCAACTGTTCTCAACCCTGCTTCCTGGTTGGCTCTGGCACCGACCTCCACAATATCTATTTCTAATGCTCACCAGTACCCCAAATGTCCATGCATTCCCCTCTTTTCTATTCTTCCTTAAAGATGACATCATCTCTAATCTTAAAGACTAGAATAGAAACCATCTTTCCCATCATGTTTGTAACAGTATCCATACTCATTCCTCTTTTCTGTTTTTGTTTAAAATTGAGATGTTTCTCTGTGTATCCTAAAACTTTCTCTGATGTTTCTCTGAGTGCATTCTTCCCTCTTTATGCAGGGGGATTTGTTCCAGAACTCCTCAGATACCAAAATCCACCAGTACTCAAGTCCCCCTGGCATTCCTCCTCCACATCCTCAAATGTAGAGCCCTGCGCAGGGGGCAGAACGCATATCCTACATCAGACTCTCTAAACCTTGGAGTCTATCCCTTCCTGCTCATTCAGAAGCCTTGCAGAACTGACCAGCTTGGGTGCATGTTGTTACTTTTCCTTTCTTTCTACATTTAATTTTATTAAGATATAATTCACATAACATAAAATCACCCTTAGAAAATATACATTTCAGTGCCTCTTAGTAAATTCACAAGGTGTGCAACCATCACCACTATTTAATCTAGAACATTTCATCATCCCATATTAAAGAAACCTATATCCATGAGTAGGCACTCCCATTATCCGCCTCCGCACACCCCGTGACAACATATAATCTACTTTCTGTCTCTATGTATTTTGCCTAGTCTGGACATAAATGGAATTAAATAATTTTTGGCTTATTATGTCTGGATTATTTCACTCAACATGATATTTTTAAGATTCATCCATGGTGCAACATATACCAGGAATTTATTCCTTTATTTTTGGTGAAATAACATTTCAGTGTATGAACATCCACATTTATTTATACATTCATCAGTCGATGGACATTTGGAGCATTGGTGTAGTTTCTGGATTTTGGCTATTTTCAACAATGTTGCTGTGAACATTCATGTGCCAGTTTTTGTGAGCATATGTTTTCATTTCACTTCTCTAGTGTAAATATCTAGGAGTGAAATTGCCAGGTTACACAGATGTAACTCTATGCTGAACATTTTTCAAAAACTTCCAGACTGTTTTCCAAAGTCATTTGTACCATTTTACGTTCCCATCAGCAATGTATGAGAGTTCCAGTTTCTTCACATCCTCACCAACATTTGTTATTTTCCTTTCTTTCTTTTTTTTTTTTTTTTTGAGACACAGTCTCTCTCTATCCCCTAGACTGGAGTGCAGTGGCATGATCTCAGCTCACTGCAACCTCTGCCTCCTGGGTTCAAGTGATTCTCCTGCCTCAGCCTCCCAAGTAGCTGGGATTACAGGTGTGTGCCACCACGCCTGGCTACTTTTTGTATTTTTAGTAGAGATGGGGTTTCACCATGTTGGCCAGGCTGGTCTTGAACTCCTGACTTCAGGTGATCTGGCTGCCTTGGCCTCCCAAAGAGTTGGGATTATAGGCGTGAGTCACTGTGCCCAGCCATTTGTTCTCTATTATGCCCATGCAGTGGTTTGAAATGGAATCTCATGAAGACGTTGATTTGCTTTTCCAAAATAATGATGTTGAGCATCCTTTCATGTGTTTGTTTGCCACTTGTGTATTTCTTTGAAGACATGTCTATCTAGATATTTTCCCAACTTTTATTGGATTATTTGTCTTTTTATTGTTGAGCTTTAAGAGTGCTTTCTGTATTCTGACTACTAGATTCTTATCAGAAATAAGAATCATAAATATTTCTCTCTTACTATATGGGTTCTTTTTTCACTTTCATAATAGCATTTTTGACACATGAGAGTTTAAAATTTGATGAAGTCCAACTTATCAATCTTTTATTACTTGCTTTTCTGTTAGGTGTTACATCTAAGAAACCATTGTCTGATACAAGTTCACAAAGACTTACGTGCTTGTTTTTTTCTAAGAATTTCATCATTTTAGCTCTATAAAACTCAATAAGCTATTTGTTAAAAGTTAGTGCTTTATTTTTTAATTTACAAATAATAATTGAATGTATTCACAGCATACATAGTGATGTTTCAATTTATATAATGCACAGCAATCAGACCAGGGTAATTAGCATAGCCATCATCTGAAACATTTGTCATTCCTTTGTGTTAGGAACATTCAATATCCTCCTTGTAGCTATTTGAAAGAAGACATTCATACAGCCAACAGACACATGAAAAAATGCTCATCATCACTGGCCATCAGAGAAATGCAAATCAAAACCACAATGAGATACCATCTCATGCCAGTTAGAATGGCAATCATTAAAAAGTCAGGAAACAACAGGTGCTGGAGAGGATGTGGAGAAATAGGAACACTTTTACACTGTTGGTGGGACTGTAAACTAGTTCAACCATTGTGGAAAACAGTGTGGCAATTCCTCAAGGATCTAGAACTAGAAATACCATATGACCCAGCCATCCCATTACTGGGTCTATAACCAAATGATTATAAATCATGCTACTATAAAGACACATGCACATGTATGTTTATTGTGGCACTATTCACAATAGCAAAGACTTGGAATCAACCCAAATGTCCATCAGTGACAGACTGGATTAAGCAAATGTGGCACATATACACCATGGAATACTATGCAGCCATAAAAAAGGATGAGTTCATGTCCTTTGTAGGGACATGGATGCAGCTGGAAACCATCATTCTCAGCAAACTGTTGCAAGAACAGAAAACCAAACACCACATGTTCTCACTCATAGGTGGGAATTGAGCAATGAGATCACTTGGACACGAGAAGCGGAACATCACACACCAGGGCCTATTGTGGGGAGGGGGAGGGAGGAGGGATGGCATTGGGAGTTATACCTGATGTAAATGATGACTTGATGGGTGCTGATGAGTTGATGGGTGCAGCACTCTAACATGGCATATGTATACATATGTAACAAACCTGCACATTGTGCACATGTACCCTAGAACTTAAAGTATATTAAAAAAGAAAAAAAAGAAATAGAAGAAAAAAAAAGAAACTATGTAATTTTTTTTGTTAACAACAGTCATCTTACAGCATTATGGAACACTGGAACTGATCCTTTCTCTCTAGCTGTAACTTCGTGTTTTGCAACAAATCTCTTCCTAACTGTGTCCCTTCCCTTGCCCCTTCCCAGTCTCTAGTATCCTATGTTCATTTTATTTCTATGAGATCAACTTTCATTTAGCTTCCACATGTAAGTATGAACATGCAATTCAACAACAGGCTTCTGAACAACCTATGGATGAAGGAAGAAATTAAGAATAAAATTTAAAAATTTCTTGAAACAAATGAAAATAGAAGCACAGCATACCAAAACCTATGGGACATAGCAAAAGCAGTGTTAAGAGCCAAATTTATAGCAACAAATGCCTACATCAAAAATCTAGAAAGATTTCAAAACACAACCCAATGATGCACTTCAAGGAATTAGAAAAGCAAGAACAAACCAAACCTAAAATTGCTAGAAGGAAAGAAATAGAAAAGATAATTAAGCCATCTTGAATTAATTTTTGTACATGATTTGAGAGGTAAAGGCCCAAGTCCATTATTTGGCATGCAACTATTCAATTGTTCCAACATCATGTGTTGTAAAGATTATTCTTGTCCAAAAATAAATGAACATAGATGTATGGGTTTACTTCTAGATTACCAATTCTAGTATACTGATCTATCTGTCTATGCTTATGCCACACTGTCTTGATTACTGTAGCTTTGTATTAAGTTTTGGAATTGAGAAATGTGAGTTCTCCTACTTCCTTCTTTTTCAAGATTGTTTTGTTTATTGTAGATCCCTTGAATTTCTATATAAATTTTAAGATCAGCTTCTCAATTTCTATAAAAATCACAGTTGAAATTTGTACAGGGATTACATCAGCTCTAAAGATTAGTTCAGAGAGTATTTTTGTCTTAACAATACTAATTCTACCAATTCATGAACATGGAATATTTATCCATTTATTTGCATCTTTAAATTATTTCAACACTGTTTCATGGTTTTCAGTTCTTTTCTTAAATTTATTCCTAAATATTTTTATCATTTTGATGCTATTATAAGTGGAATTTTATTGAATTCACTTTTTAATTGTTGATTGCAAGTGTATAGAAATACAACTAATTTTTAATATTTATCTTATATCCTGCAACATTGTTGAAGTCATTCATTAGTTCTAAGAGTGTGTGTGTGTGTGTGTGTGTGTGTGTGTGTGTGTGTGTGTGTGTGTCTTCCTTAGGACTTTTTGTTTATAAGATCATATCATCTACAAATGGAAATAGTTTGACTCCTTTCTTTCTGGTCTGGATGTCTTTAATTTTATTTTTTGCCTAATTTTCCTCTCTAAAAATTCTAGTTCAATGTTAAATACAAATGATGAGAGTGGTTATTCTTGTATTGTATATGATCTCAGAGAGAAAGTTTCAGTTTTTCACCACTGAGGATTTTCATTAGCTGTGGATTTTTCATAAATACCTTTTATCTTGCTGAGGAAGTTTTTTCTATTCCTAATTTCTCTAATGTTATATCATGGAAGGGTGTTGAATTTTGTCAAATGCTTTTGCACATTTATTGAGATGACCACATTGTTTTAGTTCTTTATTCTATTAAATGGTGTACTACATTGATTAATTTTCATATAACAAACCAACCTTGCATCCTGGGACAAATCTCACTTAGTGATGGTATGTAATGTTTTTACTATGGTGCTAGATTCAGCATGCTAGTATGTCTTTGGATTTTTGTGTATATGGTGATATGGGATATTGGTAAATCATTTTCTTTTCTCATGATTTATTTGTCAGTTTAGAATCAGCATAATATAGATCTCATGGAACGACATGGGAAGTATGTCTTCGTTGTCTATATTTGGAAGTATTTGTGTAGTACTGATGTCAATTCTTCTTTAAATATTTGGTAGAATTACCCATGAAGCCCTCCAAACCTGAGCGTTTGTTTGTGATAAGTTGTTTATTATTATTATTATTACTGCTAATTAAATCTCTTTACTTGTTATAGGTATACTCAGATTTTATACTTCTTAAATTAACAGTTTTATTGCAACATAATTCACTTAGCATAGGATTCAACCACTGAAAGTGCTCCAGTCAGATTTTTAGCATATTTACAGACACGTGCAGCCATCAATATAGTCAATTTAGAACATTTTCATCACATCCGAAAGAAACCTTATCTATCACCGCCATACCTTCTCACACCCAAGCCCTAAGCAACCACTATTTTGCTTTATGTCCCTATAAATTTTACTATTCTGGACACTTCAAATGAATAGCTCATACTATGTGACATTTTCTGACTAGATTCTTTCACTTAGCATAATGCTTTCAAGTTTCATCCATGATTAAGAATGTATCAGTACTCCATTCCTTTTGATTGCTGAATAATATTCTGTTGTATGGATATGCCACATTTTATTTATCCATGTGTCAGTTGATGCACATTTGAGTTGTTTACTGTTATGAATGATGCTATGCTAAACATTGTGTACAAGTTTTTGTATGGATATACGTTTTTATGTTTCTTGAGCATATACTTAGGATGGAATTGCTGAATCATAAGGTAACTCTATGTTTAAGTATTTGAGGAGTTTCCAGACTACTTTCCAAGGAGCTGCACCACACCAGCAGTATATGATGGTTTTACTTTTTCTACATCCTCAGTAACACTTGCTATTTTCTGATTCTTGATTATAGTCATCTTAGTGGATGTGAAGTGGTATCACATTGTGGATTTGATTAGTGTTTCCTTGATTACTAATGATGTCAAGTATCCTTCATGTCCGTATTGGACATTTTTGTATCTTCTTTGCAAAAATGTGCATTTACATATTTTGATCATTTTTAAATTGGGTTATTTATATTCTTGTTCTTGATTATAAGTGTTCTTATATATTCTAGATATAAGTCCTTTATGAGATATAGTATTTGCAAATATTTTCTCCCATACTGTTTATTGACTTTTCACTTTCTTGATAGTATCTTTTGACACACAAACTTTTGGAATTTTGATAAGTCCAAATTATCTATTTTTTTCTTTTGCTATTCATGCTTTTATTGCCATATCTAAGAGTATTTTGTCATATCTGAGATTGGGAAGATTTTCCCCTATGACTTATTCTAAAAGATTTATAACTTTAGTTCTTTCATTTAGGCCTTTAAACTACTTTGAGTTCCTATTTGTGTTTGGTGAGAGGGAAGAGTCCCATTTCATTCTTTTGCATATGGCTGTCCCTACACCATTTGTTGGTAAGACTCTTTTTTCTATATTGAATAGTCTTGACATCCTTGTTAAAATTCAGCTGACCATAGATGAAAGGTTTTATTTCTGGACGCTCACTTTTACTCCATTTATCTATATGTCTATCTTTTTTTTTTTTTTTTTTTCTCTGTCGCCTGGACTGGAGTGCAGTGGCCGGATCTCAGCTCACTTTCCGCCTCCCGGGTTTACGCCATTCTCCTGCCTCAGCCTCCCGAGTAGCTGGGACTACAGGCGCCAGCCACCTCGCCCGGCTAGCTTTTTGTATTTTTTATTAGAGACGGGGTTTCACCGTGTTAGCCAGGATGGTCTCGATCTCCTGACCTCGTGATCCGCCCATCTCGGCCTCCCAAAGTGCTGGGATTACAGGCTTGAGCCACCGTGCCCGGCCTATATGTCTATCCTTATACCAGAACCATACTTTCCTGATGACCATTTCATTGTAGTAAGTTTTGAAATCAAGAAGTGAGTCTGCCTATTTGATTCTTCTTCTTCAAAACTATTTTTGATATTTAGGGTTCGTCACAATTCCATATAAAGTTTACAAACAGCTTATTAATTTCTACAAAAAAGTATGCTTGAATTCTGATTGGGATTGCTTTTAACCTATAAATCAATTTGGGCCATATTTCCATCATAACAATATTATTTCTTCCTTTCTATGAACATAAATTTTTTTCCATTTGTTTGGCTCTTCTGAAATTTCCTTCGACAAAGTTTTGTTGTTTTCAGAGTATGAGTTTTACACCTCTTTTGTTATTATTCTTAAATATTTCATTATTTTTGGTGTATTGCAAACGGAATTGTTTTCTTAATTTCATTTTTAGATTGTTCATTGCAAGTATATGAAAATACCTGTGTTTTTTGTTGGAACATGGAGTTGAAGGCCGTTATGCTTAACAAACTAACACAGGAACAGAAAACCAAATACTGTATGTTCTCGCTTATAAATGAGAGATAAATGATGAGAACTCATGGACACAAAGAAGAAAACAGCAGATACTGGCACCTACTTGAGGGTGAAGGGTGGGAGGAGAGACAGGAGCAGAAAAAATAACTATTGGGTACAAGGCTTAGTAACTGGATGACAAAATAATCTGTACAAAATCTCCATAACATGAATTTACCCACATAACAAACCTGCACATGTGCCCCTGAATCTAAAATAAAAATTTATGAAAAGTACAACAGCTTTTCATATATTGATCTTGTATTCTGAAACCTCGTTTAACTAGTTTAAGAGATTTTTTATGGATTCCTCAGGATTTTCTACATATAAAATCAACTCATCTGTAAGTAGAGATGCTTTTACTTCTTCCTTTCCAATCTAGATGTCTTTCATTTCATTTTCTTGCCTAATTTTCCTCTCTAGAATGTTCAGTACGGTGTTGAATGGAAATGGGGAAAGCAGGCATCCTTGTATTTTTCCTGGTCTTGGGGGAAAGTCGGGTCTTTCAGCATTGAGTATAATGTTCGCTGTGGATTTTTCATGGATATTCTCTATCAAGCTAAGGTGGTTCCCTTCTATCGCTAGTTAGCTGAGTGTTTTCATCATAAAAGAATGCTGTATTTTGTCAGATGCCTTCGGTATTTATTGAGATGACCATGTGGATTTTGTTTATTTTATTTGACTAGTGTATTACAAAGGTTAATTTTCACACATTAAACCAAACCTTGCATCCTGTGATAAATCCCACTTGGTCATGGTGTAAAATATTTTTGATGTTGCCAGATTTAATATACAAATATTTTATTAAGGATTTTTGCATTTTTATTTATAAGAGATATTGCTTTGTAGTTTTCTTATGATGCCTTTTTCTGTGTAGTACTGAGATAGTAATAGTCTCATAGAATGGATGGGAACTGTTCCCTCTTCTATTTTTTGAAAAAGTTTATGAAAAATTAGTATTAATTATTATTTAAATTTCTAGTAGAATTAAGAGGTGAAACCATCTGCTGGACCTGTCTTTGTGGCTAGTTTCTTGATTACTAATTTAATCTCTTTACTTGTTTTAGGTCTGCTTAGGTGTCTGTTTTTTCTTGAGTCAGTTTTGATAGTTGATGTCTTTCCAGAAATTGTTAATTTCGTATGAGTTACCTACTTTATTGGCATACAACTAACTGTTCATAATACTTCTTTATGATCCTTTTTATATCTGTAAGTTTGAGTCTTTTCTCTTTGTTTCTTGCTAGTCTAGCTAGAAAATTATCAATTTGTTAATATTTTAAAACATGTGTTGTTTTGTTACTCTTTATTTTTAATTAACAAATAAAATTTTTATGTATTTATCATGTATAACATAATGTTTTGAAGTGCATATAATAAACTGTGGAATGACATACATTCCTCATATAGCTGTCATTTTTGTGATGAGAACACTTTATATCCACTCTTGCGTTTTTTAATAATACAATATATTGTTCACTATCATCATCATGTTGTACACTATATCTCTTGGACTTATTCCTCCCATCAAACTGAAATTTTGTTTCCTTTGACAAACATCTCCCTACCACTACCCTTCACCACACCCCGATTACCACCATTCCACACACTACTTCTATAATATTAACTAATGTTGACCTTTTTTAGATGAGTATGTGCGAGATCATGTACTATTTGTCTTTCTATGCCTGACAATTTCACTTAACATAATGTCCTAAGACCCATTTTATTTATTTTCCTCTTTTATTATTTCCTTTTTGCTGCTTTCTGATTAGTTTGCTCTTGTTTTCCTAGGTTTTTTAAGCTGTAATGTAGGTTATTGATTTAAGACAGACCTTTATTCTTTTCTAATGTAGGCATTGATTTCTGTAAATTTTTCTCTAAGCAATACTTCAACTGCATTCCATAAATTTTGGTATGTAGAGTTTTAATTTCAAAGTATTTTCTAATTTCACTGTGACTATTTCTTTAACCTGTTGGCTATTTAGGAGTGTGTTGTTTACATTTCTAATTTCAATCATTGTGGTTGAAGGAGATGCTTGTTATGATTTCAATTCTTGTAAATATATTGAGACTTGTTTTATGGCCTAAAACGTAATCTATCCTTAAGAATTTTCCACATACACTTGGAAAGAATGTATATTATGCTATTGTTTGGTGGACTCTTCTATAGATATGTCTTATGCATAAACATTTATAGTATTGTTCAACTCTTTCATTTCCCAGATGATCTTCCGTGTAGTTGTTATATTGTTATATCCATTATGGAAAGTGGGGTATTGCGGTTTCTGACTATTGCTGGATTTTATATTTCTCCCTTCAATTCAATCAATTCTTCCTTCACATATTTTAAGACTATAAGACTATGTTACTGGGTTTACACATTTACAATTATTACATCTTCTTTTTGGATCCATTCTTTGATCATTACCAAGTATTTTTCTTTGTATACACTACAAATATTTGTCCTAAAATCTCTTTTAATATTAGTATATCCACTTCAATTCTATTTTGGTTACTGTTTGCATGATGTACCTTTTTCCAGCTCTCTTTTGCTTACTGTTTTCATGGTATACGCTTTTGCAGATCTCCTTTTGTTACTGTTTGCATTATAGATCTTTTTTCATCTTTTTATTTTAAACAAACTTTTGTCTTTCAATCTAAATTATGTTTCTTGTAGAAAGCATATAGTTGGATTAAGTTTTTTATCCATTAAGTCAATCTCTGCCTTTTAATTAGAGAATTTAATCCATTTCCAATTAGTATAATTACTAATACTATTGGATTTACCTCTGCCATTTTGCATCTTCCGTTTTGCTATTTTCTATATTACTTTCAACGTATTTTAAATAGCTAATTTAAAGTCTCTCTTTAGTAAATTCAACATCTACATTCTTTCAGGGATAGTTTCTATTGATTGCTTTTTTTCTTCCTGTGTATGGGTCATGAATTCTTTTTTCTCTTATTTTTTTGAAACTTGATGTTTAAATAATAAAATGTAGCAATAGAATCTAGATATCAGATTCTCTTTTTGCCCTCTTCAGTCCCCAGGGTCTGCAATTGCTGCTTATTGTAGCTGCTGGGTTTGTTTGTTTTGTTTAGTGTAGTGACTTTTCTGAACTAATTCTGAACAGTCTGTATTCATGGTTGCGTTTGACCACTGAAGTCTTTAGTGGTTAGCTAATACCTGGACATAGATATATTTAAATAGATGGAGCCAATATGTCTCTAAGCGTTGCTGAGAGCCACTGTTTACTCGTAGGGGTACACCTTCAACACTCAGCCAGGTAATTAGCAACTCTGCCTTAGCCTTCACTTGCTGCTCACACATATTCTCAAGATCAGCCAGAAGAGAGACCCTAGTGCCTTTTTAGGTCTTTCCTAAGCATGTACATGCTCTATGTATGTGCATGGTCCTCTATTTTTCCAGGAATATTTTCAGAGCTTTTCAAAACCCCTATAGATTTCTCATTGCTCCATGTTTCCGTTTTATGTTTTTACTTAATAGGCTTTATTTTTAGAGCAGTTTCAGTTTATATAAAAATAGACCAGAAAAGTACAGAGTTCCCATATACTCCTCCTGCTCTTCTCACACACTTTCCATAATTATTAACTTATTGCATCAGTGTGGTAGTTTTGTTACAATTGGGGAACCAACATTGATACATAATTAGTATTACCTAAAGTCTATAGTTTACACTGGGGTTTACCATTTATATTATATTGTTGATGGGCTTCTATATGCCCTCTGCATAATGTCATATGCATAATATCATGTATTCACCATCACAGTATTATACAAAGTAATTTTACTTCCCTAAAAATCCCCCACGCTCCACTTACTCATCTTCTCTCTTCATACTGCCCCCAGCCCCCAGCATCTACTATCCTTTTTACTATCTCCATTGTTCTTCTTATTTTAGAATGTCATATGGTTGAAATCATACAGTATGTAGCCTTTTTAGACTGACTTATTTCACTTAGTAATATGCATCTACGATGCCCCCATTGTTTTTATAGCTTGTTAGCTCACTTCCTTTTACGGATGAATGAGACTCCATTGTATGGATGCAGCACAATTTTTGCCCATTCACCTACTGAAGAAAAACTTGCTTTCTTTCCATTTTTGGCAATGATTAATAAAGTTTTTTTTGTTGTTATTTTGAGATGGAGTCTTGCTCTGTCGCCCAGGCTGGAGTGCAGCGGTGCGATCTCGGCTCACTGCAAGCTCCCCTCCGGGGTTCACTCCATTCTCCTGCCTCAGCCTCCCGAGTAGCTGGGACTACAGGCGCCCGCCACCACACCTGGCTAATTTTTTTCTTTTTATTTTTTAGTAGAGACGGGGTTTCACCGTGTTAGGCAGGATGGTCTTGATCTCCTGACCTCGTGATCTGCTCGCCTCCCAAAGTGCTGGGATTATAAGCATGAGCCACCGCGCCCGGCCTCTTTCTTTTTTTTTTTTTTTGAGACGGAGTCTTGCTCTGTCACCCAGGCTGGAGTGCAGTGGCCAGATCTCAGCTCACTGCAAGCTCCGCCTCCCGGGTTCCCGCCATTCTCCTGCCTCAGCCTCCCGAGTAGCTGGGACTACAGGCGCCCGCCACCTCGCCCAGCTAGATTTTTTGTATTTTATTAGTAGAGACGGGGTTTCACCATGTTAGCCAGGATGGTCTTGATCTCCTGACCTCGTGATCCGCCCATCTCGGCCTCCCAAAGTGCTGGGATTACAGGCTTGAGCCACCGCGCCCGGCCTGTACCAATGTTTTTTATTCGCATTACTCCTAGGAAATAAATGAGAATTCCTGTTACTCCATAGCCTCACCAACATTTTGTGTTGGTGTTATTTTGAATTTTAACCATTCTAATAGGAGTGCAGTGGAAACTCATCATTTTTTTCGTTTTTAATTCCCTAATGACATACAATGTTGAACGTCTTCTTGTTTGCTTCTTTTCCATCTGTTTATCTCCTTTGGTGAAGTGCTCGTTCAAATCTTGTGCCCTCTTTTTAACTGAATTATTTGTCTTCTCCATGTTGAATTTTAGGAGTTTTAGCATTTCCTTTTAAAGTTTTTTGTTAGTATGTTTTTACATAAATGGTTATCTACCACCTTAGGCAGCTACAAAGTTAAAAGAACTGCCAGTAATTATTTTAAATAATCACCCCTAGAAAGAAGGCTTTTCCCTCTGTGTAAGCTCCAAATCAATCACATACAGCCTTGTAAGTAGGGTCTTCCAGGGATTACCTGACATGTCACAAAAGACAATTCTTTGAGAATGACGCTTTGAAGAGTTCTAGCTCCCCTCTGCATTCTCTAGCGACTTTCAGTTTGCACTGGGGATGTGAGCTGCTATTTTTCAAGATCATTATGGAATTGGAGAGTGGGAGATGAGACAATGGAAAACTAAAACACCACAAAGCTTATTCTTCTTAGTAAGATTCAGCCACGTTTCTGGGGGAAAAAACAAACCCTTCCTGCATTGCTGCAAGCTTTGGTTAATTTCTAGAATTCTGAAAAAGCTTATTCTGATCTTTTCCGCAAGTTTCTTTTTTATGGAAGAGGGACTTTTCAGAGGTCTTTACTCTGCGATTTTCATGTCTCTTTCTTGCTTGTGTATTTTAACTGGATCATTTTCATCAACTGTTAAATGGCTCAAGTATTTTCTATTTAAAAAATTTCTCACATTTTACTTGAGTGTACAATCTAGCTTTCATCTCTTGAAATATTAGACTATTCCCCGATCCATTTTCTCTTATCTCACATTTACTCACTCTACTCTGCTCTGCCCCTCAGCTCTTCACCTGGCCACAACTACTCCCTCCAATGACCCCACCTGCCGAGATACAGAAGCATTCTCCAGTCCCTTACTTGACCTCTCAGTGTTAACTTCCTTCTGGAAACATTCTCTTCCCTTGGCTGCAGTCAGCAATATTCTCCACATTTTCTTTCTCATTCTTCTTTAAGGACACATCCTCTTTTACCCAGACAGTAAATGTTGCATTCATAGAAGAAAGAGGGAGAGAAAAAAAGAGATTGGAGACCCCATTCACAGGTGAAGTTTTTACTTTCAGGCTAGGTAATTGCTCAATTTTACTTACACCTGTATGATTCTCAAATGTATATCTTCAGCCAAGAACGCCTCTCTCATTTTTTTTTCTCTATTCTGTTCTAAAAATGGAGACAGGGTCTTGTGCCCGCTAGAGTGCATGGCATGCTTATAGCTCACTACACTCAAATTCTTGGGCTCAAGTGCTTTGAATTCTCAGGCTCAATTGATTCTCCCACCTCAGCCTTTCAGCTAGAATTACAGGCATGCACCACCATGCCTGCCTATTTTTTAAAATTTCTCATATAAACGGGGTCCCATTATGTTGTCCAGGTTGGTCTCAAACTCTTGACCTCAAGTGTTGGGGTTACAAGCATGAACCACCATGCCTGAACACTCCTCTGATTTTTAGCTGGCATATCCCACTACTTCCTTGACCCACCCTCTAGGACATCTCACAAAAACTTCAAATTCAATAGGTTTGCAAAATAATCATAATAGAATTCCATCCTGGGTTTAAAAAAATTCACGGAGCTCTTGCTAAGTGTAGACCTAAAAATGCTGACACACAATTTGAATTGATACACCATCCACTCAGGCTCTGGGTCCCCCTTCAGATTGCCGGTCCCTGATAACTTTGATTAATACTCCCCCATTATTGTTGGCTTCACAGGTCTTTTCCCCCTGCATCTGTTCCTCTTCATTGTTTCTACCTGCAGACATTTCCATCATTCATCCTGTTCAGCAAATCAGAAGCTACCAATCATTCTTGGCACCTCTTTCTCCCTTTCATTCCCCACACCCAATTCATCACTATGTGTTGTCCATTTCCCCTTCTGCTTTGTTTGTTTGTTTGTTTGTTTGTTTTTGTTTTTTGTTTTTTTGAGACGGAGTCTCACTCTGTCACCCAGGCTGGAGTGCAGTGGCACCATCACCACTCACTGCAAGCTCCGTCTCCTGGGTTCACACCATTCTCCTGCCTCAGCCTCCCGAGTAGCTGGAACGACAGGCGCCTGCCACTATGCCCGGCTAATTTTTTGTATTTTTAGTAGAGACAGGGTTTCACCGTGTTAGCCAGGATGGTCTCGATCTCCTGACCTCGTGATCCACCTGCCTTGGCCTCCCAAAGTGCTGGGATTACAGGCGTGAGCCACTGCACCCGACCCCATTTCCCCTTCTAAGAGAGTGCTGTGATGAAGCTGACTCATTCCAGCTATTTTCTCTCTTTTTTCTTTTTTCCCTTTCTTTTTTTTTTGAGAGAGAGTCTCGCTCTGTCGCCCAGGCTGGAGTACAGTGGCATGATCTCGGCTCACTGCAAGCTCTGCCTCCCCGATTCACACTATTTTCCTGCCTCAGCCTCCTGAGTAGCTGGGACTACAGGCACCCGCCACCACGTGCGCTAATTTTTTGGTTTTTTTTTTTTTTTTTAGTAGAGACAGGGTTTCACCGTGTTAGCCAGGATGGTCTCCATCTCCTGACCTTGTGATCTGCCTGCCTCGGCCTCCCAAAGTGCTAGGATTACAGGCGTGAGCCACCATGTCTGGCCTCATTCCAGCTATTTTGTGCATCTCTTCTGAAACCTGCATTCAATGATGTCAACTTGGGTGCTTGAAATTAGTAAATGCCAGAAATTGCTATCTTTTTTCCCTTAGAGAAATGGTTGTTAACATTTACCAGCATGCCACTGCTTCTGAATCTTTTTCAGATTTACTCACCTTCTTCCCTCTACTGATAAACTACTACTACTTCTGGCCTGGTTTGTACTCCAGAAGACATTTAAGAGATCCTTCTTCCTCCTCCCTTGCCACATCCACATTAAAGCCATCTCATCTTTAAATAAAAACAAATTAGACAGAAACATGCTCCTGATTAAGATAGTTTAGTTTCCATTTATTTTTCAAAAAAAAAAAAAATCTCCATTTTGACCAATGATGTCCCAAGTGGTCTGGATCCTACCTACCTCTCTAGAGTTATATCACACCATTACCTTCTTCTTGGTCCAGAAGAGAAAGGTGTTTCAAAAAGGAGGAATGCACCACATAGGTAAGTACGGTGCCTCAAGAAGTATCAAGGAAATTTGCAGAATGGTGGTCTTTGGGGTCCTGGAGCAGAATAGATTCCAATGGCTGTGCCCATCATCAGAATGTAAGCCCCGTGAAGGTAGGAAATGATTGCTCACTGCTTTCTCCTCAGTGCCTAAATCATGTAAAGCATGCAGCTGGTGCTCAATAAGCATTTGTCAGTTGAGTAAATAAATGAGTGAATGAATGAAGATGGGATGTGAACAGACCATGTTGGAGAATGCCTGGCAGGATCTTATCAGCACTCTGACTTAAAGGTAAAACAGTCCACCCTAAAAGACATTCTAAGTGTTTTAGATCCGCACACATTTTGTGGATTAGTTCAGGAAGCGTTTGACATGGTTGCATCTTTTTGTGAACTTCCTTTTTGCTTCTTAACCATGTGTTTCTGTGCCTTGCAATATATTTATGGGGAAGACCTTAGAGACTTATCCTTTTTATTTTATTTTTTGATACATAATAAATGTACCTATTTTAGGGGTACATATGACTTAACGCATTCATATAATTTGTAAAAATCAGATCAGTGTAATTGGGGTATTCATCATGTTAAATGTCTTTTCATTATGCTGGAAATATTGGAATTATTTTCTTCCAGCTATTTTGAAAAACACGATAGATTATTGTAAACTATAGTCACCCTACTGACCTATCAAACACTAGGTCTTATTTCTTCTACCAAACTGCGTAGGTGTACCTATTAATCAGTCTCTCTTCAACCTCCCCCCCTGCCCCCACCAGCTCTTCCTGCCTTCTGGTAACCACCAATCTCTTATCTTCACAAAACCTGCTTTTGTAGCTCTCACATATGAGTGGGAACGTGCACTATTTGTCTTTCTGTGCTTGCCTTGTTTCACTTAACATAATGACCTGCAGTTTTACCCATGCTGCTGCAAATGACAGGCTCTCTGATGGTGGGGATGGGAGGCAGGGTGATTTTCTTGTTATGACGCTCACACAGTTTCAAGTATTTCCATATTCACACCACATTAAAAAGACAACGATGTAGTCTTCTTTGTAAAAAAAAAAATAATAATAATGGGTTATAGATTTGAAAGGGAAGAAAAGCCGGGCTTCGTAATAGACTTCTTAGAGGGATCTTGTAGGTTTTCAACATCCACCTTCCACAGTTCATGATGAATGTGACTAACCCAACGGGTAAATAGACGGGTGAGTTTTCTGGAAGATGCACCAAAAACAAAGCATGCACTGGCTAACTCTGTAAGTCAGGAGAGTATTCGATGTAGAGCATTCAATCCCTTAAAGTGAGAGGACGCTATACTTTAGAAATCATTGTCAGTGCTTATTATGACAAAGGGCCAATCGGGGGTCTCTAAAAGCAATGACTGTATTTAAGTACAGAAAAACAACAAGAGAGACCAAACACACATTACCTAAGAATGGAGATATCCACTGTATTTTTCTAAACATGTAAACATAATGTCACTATTTCAGAGGAAGGAGGAGTTGGTATCTCTCATCTCACTATCTGTGCTTGGAATAACAGTGACACACTGATGCCTTTGGCCCAAAGACCCGAGTTCATCTGTAAGGAATTAACTTTTTTTTTTTTTTTTTTTTTTTTAGACGGAGTTTCGCTCTTGTTGCCCAGCCTGGAATGCAATGGCACGATCTCGGCTCACCACAACCTCCACCTTCCAAGTTCAAGTGATCCTTCTGCCTCAGCCTCTTGCGTAGCTAGGATTACAGGCATGCACCACCATGCCTGGCTGATTTTATTTTTTTAGTAGAGACGGGGTTTATCCATGTTGGTCAGGCTGGTCTTGAACTCCCAACCTCAGGTATCCACCCGTCTCAGCTTCCCAAAGTGCTGGGATTATAGGCATGAACCAGCACAACCAGCCAGGAATTAACTTTTCTGCAGTGCTGTTTTATAACTTAGAAAGAATCTGATCTCCTACCTATTGCCAATACTTTGTCAACAGCTCATATGGCATTATAGCACCGTATGTTAACTATATTTTCTTATTTTCTGTATTCTTGATGCTCTGACATCTGAGGCCTTGGGGACCTGGAAAAGGACCACTTCTCCTACGGTTGGCTAATTCCCAGATAGCAAATGTCTTGCCTGAGAGTACACCTTGCATACGCAAACCAGTCAGAGTTCATACCCACACCTTCTTAAGCTCCTGAAGTCTGAGACAAAATTCTCCTCTCCTAATCACCCCAGAGCTAGATACCAAACAACTAGGATAAGCTCTTCACAGTAGTCTGTTCTCACACTGCTAATAAAGACACACCTGAGACTGGCTCATTTATGAAGGACAAAGGTTTCATGGACTCACAGTTTCACACGACAGTGAAGGCCTCATCATCATGGCAGAAGGCAGATGAGGAGCAAAGTCACATCTTACATGGCAGCAGGCAAGAGAGCGTGTGCACAGGAACGCTTATTTATAAAACCATCAGATCTCATGAGACTTATTCACTACCACGAGAACAGTATGGGGGAACCGCCTCCATGATTCAATCATCTCCACCTGGCCCTGCCCTTGACAGGCGGAGATTATTACAATTCGAGGTGAGATTTGGGTGGGAATGCAGCCAAACCTTATCATTCCCATAGCTCAGAGCCTGCCAGAATTATTTGAAACTTCCAATGCAAAGCCCGCCCCACTTGCTCACTTTGCTTCTCCCATTCCTTCCCATGAAAACACAGTGAAGGTTCTCACCACAGCTCCTCCTTCCCACTGCTGGCTCATCTCCCTTGGTGCCTCTCCCTATGGCCCCACATGCTGAGTCTGCTCCCTGTTTCTCAGGACCATGAGCATATTACAACTTCTTTCTTAATGACAATCATTTCTGTGCCTGCCTGTTGTCATACCTGCTTAAACCAAATCCCAGGCACATTTTACAACCCACCTGCACACCCAAGTCCCCACATATCTCCAGTGTGTTCACTCATTTATAACATTGGAATACGATCTTGTGCCCACTTTATAACTATGTGCCAGGCAGTTTTATGTTACTAGAATGGACCTGCAGGTTGTGGAGGTTGAGAGCTGGACTATGGTGTCAGACTGCTCACCACCTGCATGAAATGTTTCAAGTCGTTGAATCTCTCTGGACATTAGTTTTCTTTTAAGTATGATAATACAGATAAGCATAAATAATATAGAATAAATATGGTTATTGAGGATTACATAAGTTAGTTTCCTCAAAAATCCTAGGCTATAGCAAGTGCTAAGATATTGGGATATGATATTGGATCCTCAGAAGTCTCCCACTTTTATAAAAAGGCAAATTGGGAATGTGCTAGAAGAGCTCTTGAAGTTCTTACCCTCAACACTTGCTCATTTTCCATCACCAACTCCACCAGCTAATCTTCTTGCTTTACATCAGGAGCCTAAAAATTTTGCTTTGAGCAAACTCTCAGAAAGAGTAAGTGAAATTAATTTTAGTCCCTGGTCTACCACTAACTACCTGGGTAACCACAATGGGTTATTTTACCTGCTGTATCAGTTTATTTCTGTGTAACAACTGACCACAAACTAGTTCATTAAAACAACACATTTTTATGACCTCGTGATTTCTGTGGGCCAGGAGTCCAGCATAGCTTAGCTGGGCCCTCTCTCTGCTTTCGGGTCTCTCAAAGGCTGCAATCAAGGTGCCCACAGTGGCATGCTTGTGGCAGGATTCATCTCTGAGCTCACGTGGTTGGATGGCAGCCACACTCCCTCGCGGCTGTCAGACTGAGGTCTTCCTTGCTGGCTGTTACCCAGAGGATGCCCACAGTTCCCGCCACAGGAGCATCCTTAGCATGGCAGGGGGGTTCTCAAAGCTAGCAAGGGAGAGAGGGTCTCCTCGCATGACAGATGTTGCAATCTTTTGTAACACAATTATATAAATGACATTCCATCCCCTTTGCCATTTCCAATTACTAAAAAGCAAGTTACAAGTCACACCCACATTCAAGGGGAGGGATTACAACGAGAGATCATCTTAGAATAAAATTCAAACCTCTCCAGATCCCAGTTCCCAGGAGGGTTTTGAAGAGAGAGAACCAAAAGCTCCCTCATCCTTCTCACATTAAATCCAGACTGAGTAAGAAACTCATTGCCATGAGCCTTTCATGCAAACATCAGTTCTAGGAGGACATAGCAAAGCAAACATGGTGACAAGCCAGTGCCTAAATCATCCAGATGTTTCTAGCCAAGTGCAAAGCTACTTATTTACCAAGTGAGAAAAAAAAAAAAAAAACCAGTCCCAGCCCTTGTTAACTTTCAATCCAATGCCAAGTAGCACAATTCAGTATACCTATTAGAACATCAAACAACTGAAACACAAAATAGCTGCAATGGCCATTTTTTTTAAAGAAGGAATTTTGTAAATTCAAAGTCCAATGTAGACGCTAATAATTGCTTTGTTCACTCTGAATAACGGTTCATCATGCCAAAGACTTGGCTCATTTTTCCTGTCTGTTCTGTAAAGCATGTATTTATAAATACACGTTGCGATTCCAGGAGAGCAGAGTGTGCCATTCTTCATTCTGAGAGACAATTGATTAGTAGGACCTTGAAGTCATTTTTCAAGGAATAGCTATCAATATTAACAGCTGCCAGCATTTCCCATTTATAAGCAGCTAAAACCACCTCTTCTCCATGGGGACAGGATTTACATTTTGACCTGGAATTAGTTTGCAGTTCCCAGGGTAGAAATCAGGCATTATGTTGTGATTCCTTAAGGTTCAGCTGTCCAAATACCAGGTGACAAGGAGAGCTTATGTGCAGCCTTGGAAGGGAGCTGATTAGCATAGGCTCCCGCCCACCCTGCACAACACCACCTGCCTTCTGCAGGAGGTAGGCAACAGGGTAGAGCAGAAAGAACCAGGATTTGGGGGCAGAAGGATCAGAACTTGAATTCCAGCCCCACCAGTAATGCACTGAAGCACATGGGCAATTGCTCAAACTCCATGTCCCAGTGTCCTCTGTGGAAGCCAAGGAGGCCCCTCGGTGGTCTTGGGGGGTACTGTGAGGAGAACTGAGTTAGATAGCATTGACTGAGTTATGAGAATTTGGCCAATGTAACGCGGCTTTTGGCACTGTTTATTTTTGAAACATTTTAGTATGGAAAATTCCAAACATAGAAAAAAGTACAGAGAAAGAATAATGAGCCCCATGCATTCATCAACTGGGATCAACTCATGCCAATTTAGTTCCATCTGTAATCACAGACTCTCCTCCCTCCAATTATTTTGAAACAGAATTCAAACATAATTTCATCTGCGGGTATATCAAAATACATCGCTAAAAGACAGAGACTCCTTTATACCTAACCACAATATGATATTGCACTAAAAACAATAATGTTTTAACACTATGAGATATTTAGTTCCTGTTCACCTCCTTAATCATCTTATACACAGTGGCCTTCATATCTGTGTGGTTCTGCATCCATAGATCCAAGCAAAGGCAAATCAAAACTAGTTGAAGAAAATAAAACATAACAATACAACAATAAATATACAAATAAAAACAATACAACATATCAACTATATAACATTAATACTGTGTTAGGTATTGCAAGTAATCTAGAGGTGATTTAAAGTACATGGGAACATGTGTGTAGGTTACATGCAAATATTATGCCATTTTATACCAGAGGATTGAGCATTCATACATTTTGGTGCTGGGGGTTGGGGCTGGAAGGTTGTCCTGGAACCAATCCCCTGTGAACATTGAAGAATGACTTTTTTAGTTTAGTTTTTAGAAATGAGGTGTATACATTACAATTCATTGATGTTTACCTTAAGTCTTTTATTTTCTTACAAGGTTTGTTAAGGTCACATGTACTAGAGATTTTCCGAAGTCTAGATTTTGCAAATTGCATTCTCCTGGCCTCATTTTAACATGTCCTACTGTTCTGCATTTTCTGTAAATTGGTAATTAAATCTAGAGGCCTATGTGATAATGTTTTATTTTTCTATGCTTAAATTGATATACAGTAAAATAGACCTTTTTGGTGGACAATCCTAGATTTTTTATGATCAACTTTTTGTTTTTAAACTTCAAACAGGATTTCTCGATCTTTGAACTATGGACATTGGGAGCCAGATTATTCTTTGTTGTCAGGGCCAGTCCAGTGCATTGCAGCATGTTTAGCAGCATCCCTGGACTCCACTCACTAGATGCCAAGAACACCCCCTCTCCCCCTTGTGACAACTAAAAATGTCTCCAGATGTTGCCAAATGTCTCCTGGTTGGGGAGGGGAATCGTCCCCAGTTGAGAATCACTGTTTCAGAAGATTAGAGGGACCGTGTCAGAAATGGTAGAGATATTCCCCTGTCCCACCATGTCCTCCAACTTTATCATCAGTTGATTGGTATATTAGCCCATCCTCCCATGGCTATAAAGAAATACCTGAGACTGAGTAATTTATAAAGAAAAGAAGTTTAATTGGCTCATATACAGGAAGCATAATGCTGGCATCTGCTTGACTTTTGAGGAGGTCTCAGGAAACTTTCAGTCATGATGGAGGGTGAAGGGAGAGGCAGCCTTTACATGACTGGAGCAGGAGGAAGGACGAGGCTGGTGCCACCCACTTTTAAATGACGAGATCTCTTGAGAACTCACTCACTATCAGGAGAACAGCACAAAGTGGGAAATCCACCCCCAGGATTCAATCACTCTCCACCAGGCCCTGCCTCCAACACTGGGGACTACAATTCAGCATGAAATTTGGTCAGGGACACAGATCTAAACCATATTACTTGGCAATGAGCCTGAACTATCCACATTTCCTCCATGATAATCCCTCCAACTACAGATCACAGTAGTGACTTGTAAAATCATCGGAAAGCTTGGTCAGGAGCAAATTCAACTCTACTAGAACTTACTAGAATTTACAGCTGTTCAACATGCACAAATCAATAAATGTAATCCATCACATAATCAGAACCAATGACAAAAACCACATGATTATCTCAATAGATGCAGAAAAGGTCTTCGATAAAATTCAACACTCCTTCATGCTAAAAACTCTCAGTAAACTAGGTATCGATGGAACATATCTCAAAATAATAAGAGCTATTTATGACAAAATGACTGCCAAAATTATACTGAATGGACAAAAACTGGAAGCATTCCCTTTGAAAACCGGCACAAGACAAGGATGCCCTCTCTCACCACTCCTATTTCACATAGTACTGAAAGTTCTGGCCAGGACAATCAGGCAAGAGAAAGCAATAAAGGGTATTCAAATAGGAAAAGAGGAAGTCATATTGTCTCTGTTTGCAGATGACATGATTGTATATTTGGAAAACTCCATTGTCTCAGCCCAAAATCTCCTTAAGCTGATAAGCAACTTCAGCAAAGTTTCAGAATACAAAATCAATGTGCAAAAATCACAAGTATTCCTATACACAAATAACAGGCAAACAGAGAGCCAAATGATGAGTGAACTCCCATTCACAATTGCTACTAAAAGAATAAAATACCTAGGAATACAACTTACAAGGTATGTTAAGGATCTCTTCAAGGAGAACGACAAACCACTGCTCAAGGAAATAAGAGAGGACACAAACAAATGGAAAAATATTCCATGCTCATGGCTAGAAAGAATAAATATTGTGAAAATGGCCATACTGCCCAAAGTAGTTTATAGATTCAATGCTATCTCCATCAAGCTACCAGTGACTTTCTTCACAGAATTGGAAAAAACTACTTTAAACTTCATATAGAACCAAAAAAGAGCCCGCATAGCCAAGACATCCTGGGCAAGAAGAACAAAGCTGGAGGTATCATGCTACCTAACTTCAAACTATACTATAAGGCTACAGTAACTAAAACAGTGTGGTACTGGTACCCAAACAGATATATAGACCAATGAAACAGAATAGAGGCCTCAGAAATAACACCACACAGTACAACCATCTGATCTTTGACAAATCTGACACACACAAGCAATGGGGAAAGATTCCCTATTTAATAAATGGTGTTGGGAAAACCGGCTAGTCATATGCAGAAAACTGAAAATGGACGCCTTCCTTGCACCTTTACAAAAATCAACTCAAGATGGATCAACGACTTAAATGTAAGACCTAGGACCATAAAAATCCTAGAAGAAAACCTGGGCAATGCCATTCAGGACATAGGCATGGTCAAAGACTTAATTTCTAAAACACCAAAAGCAATGGCAACAAAAGCCAAAATTAACAAATGGGATCTAATTAAACTAAAGAGCTTCTGCACAGCAAAAGAAACATCATCAGCATGAATAGGCAACCTACAGAATGGGAGAAAATTTTTGCAATCTATCCAGCTAACAAAGGGCTAATATCGAGAATCTACAAAGAATGTAAACAGATTTACAACAAAAAAAAAAAACCCCATCAAAAAAATGGGCAAAGGATAGGAACATCTCAAAAGAAGACATTTATGCAGCCAACAGACATATGAAAAAGTACTCATCATCACTGGTCATTAGGGAAATGCAAATCAAAACCACAATGAGATATCATCTCATGCCAGTTAGAATGGCCATCATTAAAAAGTCAGGAAACAACACATGCTGGAGAGGTTGTGGAAAAATAGGAATGCTTTTACACTGTTGGTAGGAGTGTAAATTAGTTCAACCATTGTGGAAGACAGTGTGGTGATTCCTCAAGGGCCTAGAACTGGAAATATCATTTGACCTAGCAATCCCATTACTGTGCATACACCCAAAGGATTATATATCATTCTACGGTAAAGACACATGCACATGCATGTTTATTGTGGTGCTATTTACAATAGCAAAGACTAGGAGCCAACCCAAATGCCCATCAATGATAGACCAGATTAAGCAAATGTGGCACATATACACCATGGAATACTATGTAGCCATAAAAAAAGATGAGTTCATGTGCTTCACAGGGACATGGATGAAGCTGGAAACCATCTTCCTCAGCAAACTAATACAAGATCAGAAAATCAAACACTGCATGTTCTCACTCATAAGTGGAAGTTGATCAATGAGAACACATGGACACAGGGTGGGGAACATCATACACCAGGGCCTGTCGGGGGGTTGGGGGGCTAGGGGAGACATAACATTAGGAGAAATACCTAATGTAGGTAACGGGTTGATAGGTGCAGCAAACCACCAGAGCACGTGTATACCTATGTAACAAAACTGCACCTTCTGCACATGTAACCCAGAACTTAAAGTATAATAATTAAAAAAAATTAAAAAGAATTTTCACATCGAGTTAATTAAAAGTGATTTTCCTACAATACCTTTTTTCTTATTTGTTCCCTAACTAACTAGCTTTGAGATCAATGTTATTCCTGCCTAATAAGGTAAAAAAAAAAAAAAAAAAAGAATTGAGTTCACTAAATGTATTGGGTAAGAACTTTTATATAAGAGAAATATACTCATATATTATATTTTATTAGTGAATATAGGATGGTTTTTACTCAGTTTTCCCTTCTAGTCTGGTGGCAGCCACCATAAACAAGTCAAGCTTAGGGCCCCACGCTAGCTCACCTGTGGGAAGGACATTCCCTTAGTGGCTTTGGGCTTACATGAGTTGCTTGGCAACAACTACGGCGGGTCATTGCCTTGTTTGGTCTCTCCTTCAAAAGCCACCAACAAGAAAGTTCCAGTTCACTTCATGGGGCAGGAGACGTGGACCTGGCAGCCCACATGGCTGAATTTGAGAAACACTGTTGCCAGAATATCTGACATTCTAATGACCCGTTTCCAGGCCACCTGTCGTGCTGACCTACATATTCTAAATTGGGATTATCTTCCTTTAGGAATGAGAGCACCAAAGAATGGCAGAGAAGCTGGGAGGATGTTTTAAGATTAAGAAGAAACTTGGCTTCTCAAGCACCTTGATTCATAGCCTTGTTTGACTCTTACTTCAGCGGCAACCTTAGGCAGGTTACTCAACCTCTTGAATATCAGCTTATCCATCTATGAAAATGTTTATAAGAACATCCACACTGCACACACACAAACCTCTCACAGACAGTCACTGTCAGTGAGGACTGAGTATGTGTTCATTCTGAGCACCCAACAAGCAAGTTTCAGGAAAGTTTTGTTTTTAAGAAATTCAGCAATGTTTTAAGAAAAAATAAAGATACAGATGTTATCTTTGTCTTGTCCCCAAATTGGTTTGTGATTAACAGTAAAGGTGAGAAGAACACTCTCGAACATAGACTATCCATTGAATGTTGAGGAATTTGCAGAAGTTGTACCTACTCAAGAAAGAAAAAGCAGAGACAACTGTAAAGTAGCATTTCTTACATACTCAAAATAATGCTCAGTGCTTTTTAGACTTTATTACGTCACCCTAAAAACTAAATATCCTTCCTGTTCCCTTTTCACAGATGAGAAAATCAAGGCTCAGAGTTTGGGGCCCTTTCTTTCAGTCTGACAGCTAAGAAGTGAGAGAGGAACTTGAATTCTCTTCTGAGACCACTTCTGCTCTTATTTAACAGCTAGGCTAACTTTGGGAACATGCACAAAACAAGCAGCGAGCAGGGCATATCCTGATTTATAACACATGTAAGATAAACATCGATTTGATGGCAAGGACGCTTGCCCCATCCCCTGGGAGATCTGGCTTTTTGCTTTTAGCATTTTTTTCTCTTTTACCTGGAGGAGGGGAGAGACGTTGGCATATCACTTGAAAAGCTTACAAATGACTCTTTCAAGCATAGTAACGCCACTGATCAGTAGACTTGGAGACAGACATGCGCTGGGATAAAATTATTTTTTCCCAAAGGGACGACACACTTAGCAATAAAGTGCCCATTAGCAAATCCTGCCCAGCAGTGAAAAAACAGGCTATTGCCACATGACTAGCAAGTGAGTGCATGGAGTTCTCAGCTGGAATGCAGAATTATTTTATTATGAAAAGACACTTGAAGTGAAATTTTGCTGAGAGAAGGACTTAGCCAGGAGCGAGAAGCACTTTCTACTTAGGTTTCTTTATTGCTACACCATTGAACTCAAAGCATTACCCAAACTGTCATTATCAACTCTGCGTTTCGGGGGGTCAGAGCAAGCTATAAAAATGGACTTCATGCAGGCTGCAGCTTGATAATCATCCTCTAAATGGGTAACCCGTTTCTTCCATCATTCCTAGTGGCAACTTAAAAATTAACACTCTTTAGAGTTCCAGATGTTCAAAAGAAAGAGAAAATAGAATCCTCCTTCCAGTGCCCTTCCAAACCCTGTATGCTTCAGGAAATAATGAGGTTTTTATATGGCGTTGAACACATGCCCCACGCCCATGTGTTTGAAACCCTTTTGTAGCTTGCCACTGCTAAGGCCCTGCACGGCAGGGAGGGGCTGGCTGGCTGATAGGTCCTGCGCTTTATCCCTCCTCCCTGGGCTCCAGCCACACTGGTCCTCTGTAAGGGTCAAAGTTCAGCACTACCAAGAAGAGAATCTGCCTCTGGTTAACTTAAGGGCAGTGGGAAGTTACTGCTGGGCTCAAGGCTATTGGAGAGCCCATAGGCCTGATGGGGGCGTTACAGGACCAGGCTTAGGACAGGGAAAGCAGTCGAGGGAGCCCAGCTGGCACCAAGGCCACCAGATGCCATTATCTCCATCATCATCACCTGAATGAACCCTGAAGTCCCTACTGCACAAAGCTAACATCCCCGCCCCCGCCTCAAAGTCACGAACGCCTCATCACAGACCACAGGGGCAAGGGAGCCAGGGCCTGGCCTTGTCTGGCCCTTTCGTGGGAGACAGGACCCCAACTCCAAAAGACTCACATGGGGTAGTTTCCCCAAAGCGAAGAAGCAAAACCTTCTTCGGTGCTTTGAACGCTTCACTCTCCTCTCTGCCTGGGACCTTCGCGCCTTTGGTTCCTTCACCTGGAATGACTCCTTCCCATCTTTGACACATTCCCACCCACCCTTTAGAAGTGAAGTGAAGACTCAGACCAGGTCTACTGGGATGGCTCCAGCAGTGCCCCCCATCCCGTTTCATAGCAACGACCACAATGCAATTCTATACTTACTCACTTTGTTGTCAATTTTCCACTTTCCTAGTTAAAATATAAAACTCATGAGGGTGGGGACCACATCTTGCTGACTTCGCACCCCCAGGGCTTAGCTCAGTCGCTTTTCATGACGGCCTCTTGACCCTTAAGGGAGAGTGCACATCTGGGCTCTACCAGGCTGAGGACATTCAGGGAGGGGATTGAAGTGACACCACCTGCAGGAAGGCCCTCTTCTCAATAGGGGTTAAAACACGGAAAATTAGTGAGGCTGGTTGCTGATTAGCCTTTGCTAGTCAAAAAGATGCCTGTGGGTTCAGTAGCTGGTTATTGTGCTGTTCTGTGTTGCTGATCTAGTTACCTATCTCTCTATCTTTCCCTCTGTCACATGTACACACAAAGGAAAACTCCCCCATAACGCAAGGAAAAAAAATCCATCACATATAAAACTTGAGTTTGCATAATTACAGAGTTAAAACAAAAATCAGAATGAGGCTGTGGAGGAGGATGGGGGTAGTCGCCAATCATGTCATATCCAAAATTATCACCAGGTGTGTTTATACCAGGGCATCGATAAACATATTTTGAGAAAACCATTTAGCGTAACTATACCCTGGTGAAGTAGACCCAGGAGGCGACTGAAGACCCAAGCGTGGGTAAAATGCTCTGTGGGGGACATTGTGCTCATCACCTAATGCAGCACGGGGACATGGAGCAGCTCCTCTGCACTGATCACTGTTCCAGGCGCAGGAAATCCAGAAGTGACAAAGAGATGGACAATAGAACCACTTGCAAAAGTCCACTCTGTTCCAAGCTGGGAGCGCGTGTCTGGAACGAGTCGGTATGGGGGCTGCGAATCTGTGATTTCCCCAGCTGAAGGGGGCTGTGAGTCTGTGACTCCCCAGCTGAGCGGGGGCCGTGAGCTGGTGACTCCACAGCTGCCCTGTTTCCCCTGCGCCTCTTCCAGGGAAATAGCTTACCATACTCTCTGATTCCGGTACTTGAAGATATGTGTTTCTCCTACAATATGACTCCAAGGTGCCAACCAAGACCTTTCATTTTGGAGAGGAACAGCACCAAATCCAGACTACCTATATTCAAATGTGGCCCCACCACTGACAAGCTGTGTGACCTGGGCAAGTTTCTTAACCTCTCTGTGCCTCAGTTCTCTCACCAATCCACGGGCATGATGCTGGCACTTTCCTCAGTGGGTTGTTGTGAAGATTAAATGCATTACTTAGGGTATTTTAGAGTGCCTGGCATGTAGTCTGTTTAATGAATATAAACTTCTATCATTTTATATGGGATTCAATAAAGACATGATAATCTGTTCTCAAATTGGAAGGGATTTATTAAAGTTCCTTGTATTTTCCAAAGTGATTTTGCCTCTGTGAGAGTTATGCCTTCTGGTCTGACCACAAACTTCCTGAGAAGGAGGCCCCTCTGAGGTCAGCAGGTGCTCAGCCAGCATGCAGGGGTGTCATGCAGAGAAAGGAAGGATGTCCAGAGACGGGAGACGCCCCTGCGGGCTATAGCTGCCATGCCACGTTTCTACTATAACACCAGTTTTCAGGCAGAAGAAACCTCTTTTCATTACCAGCATCGTATGAAATATTCCCCCAAAACTCACCATCCTCACTGTGTCCTCTGGTCACTTGAAAATGGTGATTGTTATCCACAAGGATGTGCTATGAATTCTGGGGATTAAGACATGGATGGTGACCTCAGCAGAGCAAGGAAAGTCAGGACAAAGCCTTTTGGAAGGAGATGTGTCTCGGGCTGCCTGTTGAGACCTCACATCTGTCCCCCTTTACTCGTGCAAACACCATCCTGATTTTCTTCAAGGCACAGCGTCCCAGTTTCAGATGATGCGTCCTGATGCGTTCAACGCCTTGGCTTTTAAGTGCAGCCTGCAGGCTGGCAGCAGCAGCAGACTTGTTGGTCACGCAAATTCTCATCCCTCACCCCAGGCCTACTGACCCACGAGTGATCCAGTTCTGACTCTGCAGAGCTCAAAGGAAGTGGTCTTAGAGGAGAGTTGCATGAACGAATCACTAAAAGACATCAGCAACTGCCAGGCCTCAGATTCCAAGGTGAGAAAAATAACTTTTCATTTGTTTAAACTGAATGTCTGTGCCTTAAATCTGGTCACATTCCTAATTTAAATGGAAAGGATGATGGTGCATTTGTTTTTTGACGTGTTGCTATGGAAGAAGCTAAGAGCACTGTTGAGCTCTATTAAAAATGGGAGAAGAACTGAAAATTAATTCAGATAAATAGTACTAACAACAACAAGCAGCGCTTAGTCTTGGCCGGGAAAGCTTCTAAATGCTTCACTCAACTGATTTAACCCTCCAACAGTTCCATAAGGTAGGTGCGATAGATCAGCATTTTATGGAAGAAGAAAACAAGATACAAAGAGATTAAGGAATTTAGCCCAGATCATGCAGCTGGACGCAGCTGTGCATGCCCTTGAACCCGGAGGGCTGGCCTCAATCTCTGCTCTGTACACCCGTTACTATAATACTTCCTCCCCTGCCGCTGCCCTCCAGCGCTCAAGGAGCTCCTCAAGGCATGGAGATTTGAATAGCCTTCATTTACATATCGCATTCCTTCTTCTTTTAATTCTCAGCTAATTTAGAGTGGTTCAGTTAGCAGGACATTTAGAGTGCTCTGTAAATAAAATTAAGAATGCTGGTAATGTGGAATGTGTATCCCAGTGGTTCTTAAACTTGAGCATGCATCAGGATCCCCTGCTGGCCATGAAAGCCCGATTGCTGGTCTCACCCTGGGCCTCTGATTCAGGAGGCCTTGGGGGAGCTGAGAATGTGCCTTCCCAGCAAATGTCCCAGGTGACCTGCTGCTCCTGGTCCAGGAGCCACACCTGGAGAACCACAGGACTGTCCGTAGATTTAAGAATTCGAAGCTCCCACCTGGGGCCCCAGAGCGTTTAGACCCAGTTTATTTGCACTACTGAAGAATAAACCTAGACCACGCAGGACACTCTGTGAAGGTTGCCACTCTCTACTGATACTTCCTTCCCTCCATCCCCCATGTCCTTCAGGAGGTGGTGGTGTTGACTGGGAGTGAATTGATGGAAGGGACCATGGGAATTTATATATCATTTTGAAACTTATGAAACCTTTTGTCAAAGTTTCAGTTTCTGACCCAGGCTCAGTCCAGGACATTGTTCAATTCCGCTGATGTAGGCATCATATGGCAATAAAACCAACTAGGAGGCCGCCAGCCACATGGTTTCCATCTTAATTTACTGGGTCCCAGGGCCCACAGGCTACAGATGTGGAGAAAGATCCAGATCTGTAAACATCACCCCCTCATCCCACCATCTTGCATTCGCTCATTTTCGCTTCAGGAAGCACCGGAACACATGCACGCGTGCTCTGAACTCCCCACCAGAAAGCTGAGTTCTTTACTCATCAGCTGTCCTGTTAAGATCATGATGCAGGCACCAAGTCACTGATTTGGACTGTGTGCATGTAAACAAGAATATAAATTAAAAATAGTTTTCATAAACAACAGAGAGTTTTGTTTTCACACGTTTTAAGAATAAGACTCTTATTCAGACCTGTCTAACCATGTTACCCTGCTCAAGGAATGAGTTGTAATTATTTTTTTCTGTTGAAAACTGGACGATCCCTGTTAAATGAATGCCATTTAACAACAGTGGTAGTCCTCGGGGAGATGGGGTAGCATTCTCCATGACTTCATTACAGTAGACCCCCTGCTTATCCACAGTTTCGTTTTTTTTTTTTTTTTTTTTCCTCCCATGGTTTCAGTTACCTGGTGACAACTGAATTTCGGAAATATTAAATAGAAAATTCCAGAAAGAAACAATTTATAAGTTGTAAACTGTGCATCATTCTGAGTAATATGATGAAATCTCACACCATCCTGCCCTGTCCCACCTGGGATATAAATCATCCTTTGTCCAGTGTGTCGTGGAAAGGAGTCAAACTCTGTAAAATATTTAATGCAGTTTATTCTGCCCAAGTATCGTGGCCAAGGCCTAGGGCACAATCTCAAGAGGTTCTGAGAGTGTGTGTCCAAGGTGGTTGGGCAGTTTGGTTTTATATGTTTGAGGGAGGCGTCAGCCATCAATCAATGTATGTGGGTAGGAAGAGGGAGGCGTCAGCCATCAATCAATCAATGTGGGTATGCATTACTTCCGTTCAGAAAGGAAGGACAACTTGGAGCAGGAGGCTTACAGGACACAGGTGGATTCAAAGATTTTCTGATGGGCAATTGGATGAAAAACTAAGTTATTATTGAATAGGGCTGGAATCACTAGAAAGGCATGTCTGGCTCAAGGTAAGGGGTTGTGGAGAGCAAGTCCCTCGTTGTATAGATGAAGCCTCACAGGTGACCACCTTTGGAGACAGTAGATAGCAAATGTTTCCTATTCAGGCCTCTATTAGGTGCTAGAGGCGCAGTTAATCTTTTCAGATTGGAGGGCTTGGAAGGGGGAAAGATCCAGTTGTTTTAACAGAGATTCTTTGCAGAGACAATGGTCCCCTGCAAAAATGGCTTTGCAGGTCATTTCAAAATATGGCAAATAAATCTATTTAGGGGTAAAATATTTTGATTACCTTCTTTATCTATCATGTGATATGATACCAGAATAGGGTTGGAAAGTGAGCCATGTTAGATAGGGTCAAATAGGACCCCTCTAAAGAGATTTTATAGTTTGTGGAGCAGACTCCCCAGGCCCCTTAGGTAAGAATTCAGGCAAGAGAAGTAAAATATCAGAGTTTAGTCCTCAAGTGTGCCCACACTGTACACACCACCTACCCATTAGTCACCCACATCCTGTGTTCCTGACATTGGTCCATCCATAGGACATCGTCATGGCTTCGTGATCTAAAATCCCCTGAAGCAGATGATCTTTCTCCTGATTTGTGGTCAAAAGGTCAATAGCAGCCTAACAGTGCCTCACAATGCCTACACCGTTCACGTCACCTCATCACCTGAGCACTTCATCGTCTCACACCAGCACAAGAAGAAGGGTGAGTACAGTACAATATATATTTTCAGAGAGAGACCACAATCACATTAACTTTTACTAAAATACATTGTTATGAGGATTCTATTTTATGTTTAGATATTATTATTGACCTCCTTCTCTGCCTCATTTATAAATAAAATTGTCTCACAGGTATGTGTTTGCAAGACAAAAGCATAGTATATCCACGGTTCAGTACTATACTTGGTTTCAGGCCTCTAGTAGAGGTCATAGAAAGTAATCCCTGCAGATAAGAGGGGACTAGTCTAACACCTTTAGTGAGCACCCACCATGTTAGTGGTCAAATGAGGTTTACTAAGAAGGTTAAGGTGAGACTTGTGTTCCTGAAGAGCTCACAAGGAGCTGTGGCTGGTACCAATGAGCACCGAGAGCTGGTGTGCAAGGATCTGGCCTAGCTCACAGCCAGCGACCCTTCCAGATGGAGCCTCCCTCACATGTGGAGGAGGAGCACATTCTCCAGGGTCGGCCACCTCTGCACACCTGCGCTGGCTACATGAGGATGAGGGAAGTGAGAGGTGATGTCTCCACATGGCCTCCCCAACCATGAGTCTAAATCAGGAGAAACCCCCAGATCCCAACATAAGTGGCACAGTGGACTCCACCTCCCATCCACACAGTGCAATATGAGGGTGGCTGTGCGGCTGGTGTGACTGACCATTGTGGGGAGTGACGGCAGGAGGTCCACACAGTGCAATATGAGGGTGGCTGTGCGGCTGGTGTGACTGACCATTGTGGGAAGTGATGGCAGGAGGGGGCCGTAAACTCCCTTTAAACACGGGGCAGTGAACTCCCCAGGAGGGGATTCGGGATGTGGACAATTCATACTTCTACATACCCATGGCTCCTAGTACATGTGCACAAAGAAGATTGCAACACGGAAACACAAACATGATTTTAGCAGACAGAAGAATATTGATCAAAGGGGCATGTATTGACTAGAGGAGGGAAAAGCTTCATAGTTGATGAAAACAGATTGATCTAAATCAGCAAACTTAGAGGAAAGGGGAATCTTGAAGAGAAGCCACCTAAATAAGGAGGAAGAGGCAGCAGATCTGCAGAGGGTTTGTGTTCTTAAGACCACAGGTGGGAGAAGAGCTAGGAGCAAATTTTGGAGGGTGAAGTGCCGTCTGGACTTTCTCTGCTCTCACTGACCTGGCAATTAAATTCCTTCCTGATGAAAATGAAGTAATCATGAGCAAAACCTTGTGTTTATGGCTCAAAATGCAGGTGAGGCAGGGCCGTGGTGGGGCTTGTAGGGGGCTGGTCACAAAGCATGGGTGAGACGTCAGGTCAGTTCTGGTTTCTCAGGCCCAAGCCACTGCCAGCTGGAAGACCTGCTTTTTGTTAAATTAGTTTTAAGGAGTCCTTTCTCATCGGACAGCTGCCTGTGCAGTCACCAGCTCAGCCTCATCTGCACCTTTTGGGGACCCAGTGCTGGAGCCTGGCTGAGCTCCTCATGGGGCTCATGCTAGGCCACTGGGCTGTGCTATGAAGCCACTACCTGCTTCCCCTGCTGTAGTAGTCTGTTCTCACACTGCTAATAAAGACATACCTGAGAATGAGTAAATTATAAAGGAAAGAGGTTTAATTGACTCACAGTTCAGCAGGTCTGGGGAGGCCTCGGAAACTTACAATCATGGTGGAAGGGGAAACAAACATGTCCTTCTTCACATGGCGGCAGCAAGGAGAAGTGAGGGAGTAAAAAGGGGAAAAGCCCCTTATAAAACCCTCAAATCTCATGAGAACTCACTAGCAGGAGAACACCCAGACTGTAACCTCGTCCATGATTAAAATTACCTTCCACCTGATCCCTCCTATGACACATGGAGATTATAGGAACTATTTAATACAATTCAAGATGAGATTTGCGTGGGGAAACAGCCAAGCCATATCACCTGCCTTCCCGGGGCTTCCGTCAGTCAGGAGGGATGTGATGACCAGAGCAGAAGGGAGGTTTACAAAAGATAGGGACTCACAACATAGCATCAGCATCCAGACCAGTGCTGAGCAAAGCTACTAACAGGCAAGCTTAATTGTCCTGCGGGGAGCTCTTTCTGCCCATACCCATCACTCCACAGATGGCCCCAGATACCTCCATATCACAGATCGGATCCTCTGAGACCTCACACTCCCCCACATTTCCCCAAGTAGCTTCTCCCTGGAAGGAGAAGAGGATAATTTGTTGTCATATATGGAGGTGTTTACCTCCGTGAAGGACAGTAGACAAAACTCCATCAAAAGAATTAAAAATATTTAAACAATCCAAATTACTCATCCCACTTGCAGGACCCTAGCCCCAGAAAATAATCAGATGTGTGCAGATATATGGAGATCAAGCAGTGTTTCTCAACCAGCAGCAATATTGCCCCAGGGGCATTCAGCAAGACAAATTTTGGGTGGTTGCAACTGAGGGGAGGAAGGTAGGTGTTTCTGGCATCTAGGAGGTAGGGGCCAGTGGTGCTGCTACACACTGTACCATGCCCAGGGCAGCTCCCATAACAAAGCATTATCCTGCCCAAAGTGTCAACTGTTGGGAAACCCTGATGTGAAAGGATGTTCATCACAGCAATGTGATAGCAGAGTAAAAAACTGAAAATGGCCTAAACGCCCAAGCATAGATGGTGTGAGAGTTAATACAGTGTGTCAACTTGAGTGGATTGAAGGATACAAAGTATTGATGCTGGGTCTGTGGGGGTGTTGCCGTGCTGCCGAAGGAGATTGGCATTTGAGTCATTGGGATGGGAGAGGCAGACCCACCCTTAATCTGGGTGGGTACAATCTAATCAGCTGCCAGCATAGCTAGAATATAATCATCTGAGATGGTGTCTCAGACTCCTTTGTCACATTTTTCTGCCTGCTTATATTCTAGCTACGCTGGCAGCTGATTAGATTGCACCCACCCAGATGTACATGACCAGTTAATGGGTGCAGCACACCAACATGGCACATGTATACATATGTAACAAACCTGCATGTTGTGCACATGTACCCTAGAACTTAAAGTATAATAATAATAAAAAAACGAAAAGGAGTCTGGCCTAGCCTCCCAGCCTACATCTTTCTCCCATGCTGGATGCTTCCTGCCCTCGGACATTGGACTCCAAGTTCTTCATTTTGGAACTTGGACTGGCTGTCCTTGCTCTGCAGCCTGCAGATGGCCTATTGTGGGACCTTGTGATGGTGTGAGCTAATACTTAATAAACTCATATATATACATATATATGTATATGAGTGTGTGTGTGTATATATATGTATATGCATATATATATATTCCATCAGTTCTGTCCCTCTGGAGAACCCTAACTAATACAGATGGTTTAATGTGTTTTGTTTTTGTTTTTTAAAGACAAGGTCTTTCTCTGTTGCCCAGGCTGGGGTACAGTGGTGCAGTCATGACTCACTGCAGCCTCAAACTCCTGAGCTCAAACAATCCTCCTGCTTCAGCCTCCTGAGTAACTGAGACTACAGGTGTGCACCACCACACCCAGGTAATTTTTAACTTTCTTTTGTAAAGATGGGGTCTCACTGTGTTTCCCAGGCCGGTCTCAAACTTCCAGCCTCAAGTGATCCTCTCATGGCCTCCCAAAGTGCTTGGATTACAGGCGTGAGCGGCCGTGCCCAGACTGTATGTAACATACTCATGTAACAAATCTGCACATGTACCCCCGTATCTAAAATGAACATTGAAATTAAAAAATATATGTCTTTAAAAATATATATAATAACTAGAGAACATGAAAGTAAATCTTTAAAAAGCTCATTTTTAAATAATATTTAATGGCATAAGAAAATGTTCATGGTATGTTGGAAATAAAAAGATCAGTGGTTGCCAAGGATTCTGGGTGAGGAAGAAAGGAAAGAACAGGCAGAGCACAGGGGGTCTTTATGGCAGTAACGACTCTGTATGATCCTGTAACGGTGGATACATGTCATTATACACTTGTCAAAACCCACAGAAGTGTAACACTAAGAGTGAACCCTAATGCAAACTATGGGCTTTGGTTAATAATAGTGTATCAATATTGGCTCACAGATTGTACCTAATGCAGCACAGTACTGCAAGCTGTTAATAATAGGGAAACTGGTAGGGGTGAACTTGGTGTGTGGGAACTCTTTGTACTTTCCACTCATTCTTTCTGTAAAACTAAAACTGCCCTAAAAACAAAGTCTATTAACTTTCAAGTAACCAAATAAATAAAGCAGGTTACATACAGCACTGTAGTGGCTATCCCATCATCTCTTTGATGGCATCAAGACTCCGGGCTTAGCCTCTTCCTTCTTCCTCCCCAAAGGTAACTTGGGTCTAAGGGTAAGATACACTGATCTGTACCTTAGAAGAATTGCCTAAGCTCAGGTGTCATGGTTGGACTGCACTTTTAGAAGAAAACTGCGACAAAGATGGCAGCACGTGGCATCTCTTGTTTTCCTTCCATAGGACCTGTGAAGAAAATCATTGCCTCTCTTTTCCTTTGGATACAAGGCCTTATGGGACAAGTGGTTCCAGGGTCTTCCATTTTGCTGGGAAGACTTTGGCTCTGTGGCTAGCGTGCCCTGCCCCAGTCACCCTCCTGGACTCCATCAAACCAAGGACGCGGCTGGATTTACTGAGGACAACAGGCATTCCGGCAAACCTTCACCAAGTAAAGAAGGCCGCCACTAGTGTGAACCAGCTCACTGGGATCTGTGTTGTTTTGTGGTGAAGGAGTGTCTGGGCTAAGGGAGGATTTGGGTGTTCTTAGGTTCCCTGTGTAAATATCACCATAGTTTCATTTTACCATTTCCCACTCTAAGAGCAACTTTCAATACATCTTATACACACACACACACACACACACACACACACCTACACACATACACCCACATTAGGAAGGAAATACTACAGAGCAAAATATGAACAGAACTGGCAGTGTTTATTTTTGGAAGGCAGAATCAAGGTTAATTCTTCTTCTTTTTATCTCGAAAATTACAAACCTATAGAAAAGTTGAAACAATGAACTTTCATTTAAACACTCATTTGCCACATTGTGTGTGCTTTATGTATCTATATATAGATATTCATATAGAGATGTTTTTGCTGAAGAATCACTTATAGCATGCATACACTGTTTTATTTTTCCTTCTCTCTTTTTCTCTACTTTGTTTTTCTTTGCTGCAGCATTTGAGAGTTAGTTCAGACACCATGGGACTTCACTCTTGATACTTAGGTAAGTACTTTCTAAGAACTAGAGCATTCTCCAGCAGCATATGAATGTGACAGCTTCCCCATCTTGTCTCTGATGGTGACAGGATGGAGATGTAGCTTAGACTCCAGAATCCACCTGTGGGATCAGGAAAGCCTGCTCTGCGTCTGTGTGGCTTTACCTGAGATCACACCCTGCTCACTTCTCCCCATCCTCGTGCTGTTCTTACTCCCTCCTGCCAATCTCCCCAGGGATCACTTTCTTGATAAAGACCTTGCACAGGCATCCTCTTATCAGGTTGTGCTTCTGGGAGACACACCCTAAAACTCAGCATCACCAAGAAAGCAGCCACTCTGTAACTGAACCGCTGAAAATGGAAGCACTTTTTTCCTCAATCACTTTATTGTATTATCTTATTTTTATATATGTTGAATTTATGAAAGAAAACCAAACTGTACCCAGTAATATGGATTCAGGGCTTCTCGGGGCAAATAACAAACATTATCAACACCTTCAAATATTTGAAGTCGACTCGATAAACACGGAGTTCAATGCCAACAGCTTTCAGAAACAGCTTAGATCATAGATTAAGAAGTTACAGGGAAAGAACACATGGCTATCTCAACATGATTGTAGACTCAGACTTACCATCAAGAATAATAGCGGGCAAGCCTAAATCTGAGGCACAAATCCTTCTAAAATAATCCTCATATGTTCCCAGCTCTGGAGGCAGCACATTGCTTGTTGAGCTGCTACCAACTGCTAGAAAAGCCTATTTTATCCTGAGCTGAATTCCACTTCTATGACAAGACCACCCATGGACACCACTTCTGGTATCTAAAGCCACAAGGAGTATAACTGATCCCTCCTTTCACACCACGGCCCTTCAGAAGCCACAGAAAGCCTGCCTGCTGCATCAGTTCGCCTTGCTTCCATGCTAAGCACATGTGGCCTCATCCATACACTGTTCATTGCCTCTTTCAACAGGCATCCATCCAGCACCAACCACGCGTCGGCATCGTGGCTGGTGCTGAAGACGGAGCCGCAAATGAAGCAGGCAGGCATCTGCCCTCATGAAGCTGGCAAATAAGCAAGGTGAACAATGGACCCCCAATTATCATGATGGACTTTCCAGGGCTACAGATGCACCCCAGTGTGGGGAGAAGATCCTTTTGCATCTTCATCCTTGAAACACTCCCAAGGAGTCCTCCGCAGAACACGTAATCCCCAGAGACACTCTCCAAGCCAGGGTCCTATAGGCAAGTCGGGTTGGCAAAAGCTGCCAGCACCCCTGCCTGGTCAAGTCACAGCCCATGTGTGTTAGCAGCACCACGTTGCCCCCGCAGCATAAAAATCTACTTTACTCTGTTGCAACCAGTGTTTCCCAGCCTATTGGAACCACAATGCTCTGTGTGTTTTGCAGGAAGAGTTTTCTGTTTTATCATTCTCACATTGGAATTCCTTGCAACATATTTGATTTCCTCTATTTTTACAAATAAAGACAAAACTAAAACCCAAGCAGCCAGCTTCCTGGTCCTATTTCCACATGAGTGCCTGTGAGGGGAGGTGCAGCCAGTCATTTGCTGGAACCAGGGCCAGCACGGTTGGCAGAAAATGAATGGCAGAACCTCTGAACAGACCTTGAAGAGTCTCCAAGTAGAGTTCTCTGCATCCTTGGGAAGCAACAGGAGATGGGGCGACCAGCTGTTCTGAGTTTTGGCTCATGATGAAGCTGGGGCACCATCTGCTGAGTTAAACCAACCACCTGCCTGAGACGATCCCTGGTGAACACGTTGGGCATCGTGAGCCACTTGGCCCCATGTCACAGGAACACTACCTGCAGGGCTGCCAATCACCTTTTAGAAACACCACCGTCAGCTCTGAGCACCAGGCCAGCATCACAAGCAATTTGTGAAACCAAGACTGGGGAGTGAGACTCAAGACGCATCGGCCAGGGCTCTTTCGGTTGTGACAGAAAAACCTGATACAAATTGGTCTATTAAAAACAAGAAAATAATTGACTCCTATAACCCAACGACCTAGGACCAGGCCAAATACAGGTGCTCCAGTGTCATCATGCAATTTACATTCATTCCCACTGACTTTATTCTGGGGCAATTTCCCCCTGTATTCCGGTGGCAGCTAGCAGCACCAGCTCACCTGATCAGCTTGTCGTTCCGGCAAACACAGTGCTCTTTCCCAAAAAAGGAGTGCCCTGAGCACAAGCCTCAAGGCTTCCTTGCTTAATGAGTCATGCCCATCCCTGAACAAATTACTATAGTCATAGAAACGGGAAAAACTGGCTGTCTAGGCCAGGTCCAGGGAGGTTCTCTTATGGATAGGGATGGAGTCAGCCTCTCTCAAACCTCCTGGACTAAAAACAGGAGAAGCGTGGTTTCCATAAAAGGAAAACACACATTCCATTTCCCAGGTACGGGGGCCAGGCAAGCACAGATGTCCACTGCAAGGGAAGGGACTTACCTCTGCCAGTCCTGTATCTGTATCTAAGATCATGAACAGAGGGACACACACATTCTTGTCATCCCTCCTGAATCCGAGTTTCTTTGGAACTGCTGAAGTTCCAACTTGACCTTCATACTCCCTAATCACCAAATGACGGCATCACCATACAGGTGATCAAAGTTGAGCCCAGGCCTGTGGAGGTTTAACAATCACTTACAGGGCTTATTATCACACTGCTGCCCATTCCATGGGCCTCAACTTCAGGGTGCATAAGAAACTCCTCCTTGAGTTAAGCATGCCTGGGTCCCAGGCCCCAGCCCTGGTGTTTCATCTCAGCAGGTCTGGAGACAGCTCAAGCATCTGAAGGCTCAACAAGCAACCCCGGCAATGCTTACGCCCATGGTCCTTAAGCAACATTTTGAAAAAAGCTGGATTTAACCCATGGAGAAGTACCTGAGCCCTGGGAAATTATTCCCATCTAAAGAAGAACAAAATAGCCTGAGGATAAACACATAACCCAAGGAATCAGAGGGAAGGAAGGGTGCAAAGACAGGCATAGAATGACTAGTGCCTCAAAAGGATTGAGGATATTTGAAATACCTTACTGGGCCCTGCTCCCAGCATATAAAGAAAAATCCTCCATCATCAGAAGAAACAAAGAAATAAAGAGAATGGTGAGTCATGGTGGAGAGAGCCTTTCTGGGAGAACAAAGACTTGTTTTTTTTTTGTTGTTTTTTTGTTTTTTGTTTTTGTCTCAGGCAGCTCTGCTCTTAAATCCAAAACCTTGGGTGTATCAAGACCCCACCTTGGGCACAAATTCACTTACTTGACAGGTTAGAAACTTGGAAATCTAAGGACTAGCCACAATGATAAAGTCAGAGTCAGGTGCATAGATACAGAGGTCTCTGTCTTTTATGATATTTATGTCCACACATCTAAATAGACAAACTTTTTTTTCTCTCTACATGCCTGTACACCCACACACACCCTGGAAGAATGTAGGGACATACTCTGAAACATTACAAGCCTCTTAGTAGTAAGAATTTGGGTAAGTTCAACTAGTTTCTGTCATATTGAAATGTTTATGTTATACTTTATTTTTGCATAAAGAAGAAAACAATATTTTTTATTAGTCAGGGTGGGTGAGGCTGTGCTATAGTAACAAACAGCTTCCTAACCACAGTGGCTCCAAACAGCAAAGGTTTATTTCTCCTCTAAGCAACATGCCCATCATCACTGAGCGAAAGGACTGCACCAGGGGACTCTCACCCAAGCATGTCACAGGCTGAGTGGGCAGCGCCTTGTTGCTCCAGGCAGCAAAGAAAGGGACAGCTTTTTCAGGTCTCACACCAGAAGGATGTGCTCAGGCATGAAAGCAACACATGTCAATCCACTCACAACTCATTAGCTAGGGTTGGTTACATAAACCCACCCAACCATGGGGTGGGGTAGTGAGAACAACAGAAGTATAATCCTACCATATGCACAAGAGTCAGAAAGCTAGACAGGTTTAGCAATCCACACTAATGATTACTGCACTCTTTAATGAAAGGTTTAACAATCCACACTAATGATTACTCCACTATTAACAATGTGTGTTACATGTATACATGTCTGTGTTTCACATGCATGTGTGTGTGTGTGTGTGTGCATGGTAAGAGCTTTATCACAGGATTGGGCTCCCAGCAAACGTTTAAAGGATTAGAAATTCCAGCCTGGGCAACATGGTGAAACTCTATCTCTACAAATATACAAAAATTTCCTGGCATGCACCTGTGGTCCTGGCTATAGGAGGCTGAGGCTGAAGGATCTATTGAGCCCAGGAGGTTGAGTCTGCAGTGAGCCGTGACTGTACCACTGCTCTCCAGCCTGGGTGACAGAATAAGACCCTGTCTCAATAAATAACTAAATAAGATGAAAAATAAATAATGGCTTCAATTCATGAACCCTTCTGCAGATTCAGGGTGGGGTCAGAGCCTCCACTCACTGGGGACTTCTCAGTGTCATGAGCACTTGCACTTCCTCAAGGAACAGACTGGTATGGATGAATGTTTGGTTTCAGGATCAGGTGGAGCATTCCATCCTTGCCTACCCGTTCGTTCGCTAACACACAATTGCTGAGAGCTCAGCTCTGTGCGAGGTACTGGTGGGAACACAGTGGACCTCTGGGAGTTTGCATTCTAGTGGAGACCTGGCGGTGCAAAAAAGAAAATCATTCAATCAGGCACTTTCCAATGGGGACAAAGGCTCTGAAGAAGATTAAAGACGGCAATGGGTAGGTTGTGAGGAGGGGCAAGAATGGAAAGTTCTTTAGAAAGACAGGCAGGAGGCCTCTCTGGGGAGCTGACAGATGAAGGAGGTGCCAGAACAGGAAGAGCCACTCTATCTGCACCCATCCTCAGAAGAGTGGGCCCCAGAAGGATGTCCTCAGCCCTCCCGAACCTAGAGGAAGAACAGCCGGGTCTGCTGTGCTTGGTGAGCTCCCAGAACCTGTCTACCCAGATGACTGCCCGACTGGGGCTGCAACTACTTCCTGTCAACTCTTGACCTTCCCCTTGCTCCTTAGGACCCTGGTCAAAGATGTGCAGGACCACGTGGTCAGTCCAGAAGGAGCTTCGCTAACCGTCTCTCCCATACTTTGAGTCATTGTTTTCCATTTGAGACAAATAACCACATGGTTTAGCCTTTTCCCAGGCAGCTTTCCATTCTAAAGAGGTGCCTGCATATTAGAGCCCATGATGCATGGCACGGAGGCTACTTAGAGCTTCTTTATGGCCTCATCAGCAGTAGCTGGACGATTACAAAGACTTCTTCTTTGTAATTTGTTTCTTCAAAAACAATGATTTATTGAAGCTCTTCAACTCTTCCTTCCTGAGTATGTGTATTCCATGGACATGTTTTGCTATAATTAAATTCCTAGATTACTGTCAAGCCAATTGTTTTACCCGTCCAATCTGTAACAGCACATTTTATTGTCTCTTTTTATTTTTTAATTAAGATAGAAATAGATGTATTCTATGAGAACCAGACACAAAATAAAACAGACTACTTCTCTAGTCAGTCAACTCTACTCACAGGGATGCTTTGGAGTCAGGCGTTAGGAACCCTAAGTGTGTTGTACCTAGTGTGGGAGCAGCCAGACGTTCTGAATTCATTCGTCCTTCATTCAATATGTATTTATTGAGCACCTACTATGTGCCAGAGGCTGGAAAGGTCACTGGGGATTCACTGGTGAACAAGACAAAGTTTGCCCATATTTGCCTACATTCTTCTAGGAGAGACATGCAATAAGCAAGTCACCATGATACAGTAAGATGCAATATCTTACGATGAAGGAAAGCAAACAGGGTGTAGGATAGAAAGTGATGAAGGATGAGGACCACTAAAATCAAGTAACCACGGAAGGCTCTTCTGTGAAGATGACAATTGAAATGAGGCCAAAGTTAGGCTGACACAGCCATGAGAAATCCAGGAAAGAATAATTGATAGTACAAGGAATAGAAAGTGCAAAGACCTTGAAATAGGAAAGAGCTCGGCAGGTACTAGATGTGGGCAGAGGGTGGGAAGAACACGAGGAGAGGATGTTGGAAAGCTGGAATGGAGTCAAATCTGCAGAACTGGAGGAAAGAAGTGCCTCCTAGGAGGAGATAGATGAGGAGGAGGGGATGAGAGGATCCGTAAGCAGCAGAGACCCCAGCTCTGGCTACATCTTGGGACACACCTGTATGGCGCACAGGCCTTGTATCCCACAGCTCCTGGCCAGTGATTCCTGCAGCCCAGGACAGCACCTGCAGCACAGCCCCTGGACCTCTCTGGTCTTACCGTGGCACACAGGCACCTTTCCCTGATGGCAATGGCCAGGGCAGCCTCCTCGATGCCTGGTGCTGCCTAAAACCCTGCAACTTCTGTGGGGGGTAATTCCTCAAAACAAATGAGGTTGCATTTTCCTCTTGCCAGGAAGGATGAAGGCTCAGAGTTTTCAATCCTTAATATAAAGAAAATGAAGGCTTTCAGTATTCTGTGTGCATGTGAATATGAGGATGTTATTCAGCCCTGCTGTATTTGTAGCTTCAATACCTAGAATGGTTCCTGGCATATAGTAGGTAGTACATCAACGATGAATAAATGAAAGGCTGACCTGGAGGGAAGATGTGGCCCTTTCCCGACCCTTGCCACCCATCCCAAGTCCAACGTTCCTTCCCAAATCCACTCTGCAATGAGGGCTCTCTCAGAGCTCAGCACAGCACCTGCCCTTCTCTGGGTCCCTGCAGAGATGGCAGGAGCATGGTCGGTGCCTGTCATGCTTCCCTCTGGACCCCTCCCTTTCCTGGGCCCTCTTGCTTCCTTGCTCCTCAGTCCTCCCTTGGAATGTTAGCTGCAGTCTCTGTCCATGGTCCATGCCAGGTTCTCCCCTCTAAGTACTGCCAGGTTGCTCAGAGATTCAGTCTTGAACTAAGAGCTTCAGCCACTGTTGGGCCTGGACTCTTGAGTTCAGACTACATCCAGTAAGGAGGCAGAATGAGAACCAGCGCCCTCTGGGCAACCTCTACACAACTCTCAGTCTTCGTGCTGTATCTCTGGGTTCACTACTGGATGGGGTAGGGGGAAGGCAGTGACGTAAACCAAGGGCCTTGTGGTGATGCAGCTTCAGGGCAAAACATCTAAAGACAGAGAGATCTCGTGCACATCCTTCTCCCTGTGATGTGCACAGAATGTCTCTCCATCTCAGGCTTGATCACATAACTAGAAGATCTCCTTTTAGCTCCAACCTCCAGGAAGTAGGAGCAGGGAGATGAAGCTGTCCATTCTAGAAATGCAGACACTGTGGTGACCAACTACCCCAGTTTGCCTGGGACTGTGAGGTTTCCCAGAACACAGGACTTTCTGTGCTATAACTGACATTTTCTTTAGAGACAGGGTCTCGCTGTGTCATCCAAGCTACAGTGAAGTGGTGTGATCACAGCTCACTGCAGTCTCAACTTCACGGGCTCAACGGGTCCTTCCACCTCAGCCTCCCAAGCAACTAGAACTACAGGCACACATCACCAAACCCAGCCTAGTCAGTCATCTTAATACATTTACATATTGTGTGTGCGTGTTTGTGTATCTATCTGCACAAGCTAGTCATATTCTTAGGCTGACCTCCAATGCTGCAGTGGAGGTGAGTCTGTAGCACAGGTGAGTCAGTTCCGGCTGGCTGAAGTAGGCTGCTCTATACTCCTTTTCTCATGGAGAAGAGGGGATGGACCCTAACTGGTCCAAGACGTAAAAGAACTGAAGCTTTTCACAAACCCACTGTCACAGAACTGCTCAAATGATTCCAAAGAACACTGGAACCTGCAGAATGCCTCTCCATCGTGTTCTTGGACCAAATGTAAAGCACAGAGAGGTGTGTGTGTTTGTTTTATGTTTTTAAAAATGTATTTGGAGCTCAACCTAAGTGTTCATGTCTTCATGCTGGGAGGCAGTGGGAAGCATTTCTCTCCTTCAGTCAATTCTCATTTCCATTTAGGGCCTATGTTTGTTCTGGACATGGCCACTTTCAAGGACCCAGCAGGCTTTTTTTGTCAAAGCAAAGATACCTTCTTGCTTATCAACTTTTTCTTCTATGTAGAAAGTTTCCTGGATTCCGAGCTGTATTTTCTGACAGCACTCATCCTGCTCTTAGCATTGAAAGTCTCAGGTATCTCATAAGAGGGGGCCTTGTGGACACAAATGCTGACCCACCTGCATGACTTGGGCTGAGAGGAGGAATTTATGTCATTTCTGGAAATACAGATGAACCTGGAAGACCTTACACTAAGTGGAATAAGCCAGGCACAAAAAGAAAAGACACTGTATGACCTCCCTTCTATGTGGGACGGAAAACAATCAAACACATAGGAGCAGAGAACAGAATCGTGGTTCCCAGGGGCTGGAGCGTGGGGGAATAGGAAGATGCTGGTCAAGGACGCAATGTTTCAGTGAGAGGCGAAAGGATGTTTCAGTGAGGTGAAAGGAGAAAACACATTTGAAGTGATGGATATGTTTGTAAACTTCATTCAAGCACTCCACATGGCATACACGTGTCATGATGTCACTCTGTATCTCATAATATATATAATTATAAATATAATCTTATAAATACACACAATTATAATTTGTTAATATCCAATAAAAACAAATTAAGAAATAAAAAGATAGCTACGTGGTGTCTGGATCCTAAGGAAGTGAGGGCATATGTTGTGGCCAGGCTGAGGTCCCGACACCTGCAGGCCCCAGCTGGAAGAGCCTTGGGGTTATCTGGGGAAGGAGCCCCAGGGCCCAGTGCTGACTGCAGCATCTCAATGCACAAGGAACCACCTGATATACAGGAGGTCAGCAGGATGCTCCACTGTTGCAGTCCTAAAGTAAAACAGATAGGAGTGGGGGCTGCAAGCCTGCAGCAGCAGAGGCCAGCCCTCAAGGGATTTTGACAAATCCATCACTCAAACAGCACTGAGGTGCTTGATCATAAAGGGGAGATTTATCACAATTGAGGGACATGAGTATTTATTATTTAGATGGATAAAGACAAGCCCAGAAAGAGCGAAAGCATCTTAATTTTGGCCTCGCCTGAGGGCAGAAGGTCAGGTCTCCCCAGGGAGGCTTCAGCCAGATGGCTTGTTTGAATGTCCACAAAACTGCACTTTTTACGTTGGAAAGCAATGGGTGAAAATAGACAAAGGGGTGAGTTTAGAAAGTTCTTGTTGCTAGGCACGGTGGCTCAAGCCTGTAATCCCAACACTTTGGGAGACCGAGGCAGGCAGATCACGAGTTCAGGAGTTTGAGACTAGCCTGGACAATACAGTGAAACCCCATCTCTACCAAAAATCAAAAAAAAAAAAAAATTAGCCAGGCACAGTGGCACATGTCTGTAATCCCAGCTACTCCAGAGGCTGAGGCAGAATAATTGCTTAAACTTGGGAGGCGGAGATTGCAATGAGCCAAGATCACATCACTGCACTCCAGCCTGGGTGACAGAGCAAGACTCTGTCTTGGAAAAAAAAAAAAGAAAGAGAAAGAAAGAAAGGAAGGAAAGAAAAGAAAAGAAAAGAAAAGAAAAGAAAAGAAAAGAAAAGAAAAGAAAAGAAAGAAAGAAAGAAAAGAAAGAAAGAGAGAGAAAGAAAGAAAGAAAGAAAGAAAGAAGAAAGAAAGAAAGAAAGAAAGAAAGAAAGAAAGAAAGAAAGAGAAAGAAAGAAAGAAAGAAAAAGAAAGAAAGAGAAGAAAGAAAGAAAGAAAGAAAGAAAGAAAGAAAGAAAGAAAGAGAAAGAAAGAAAGAAAGAAAAAGAAAGAAAGAAAGAAAGAAAGAAAGAAAGAAAG
>NW_012114444.1:4268362-4289053 GCF_000951035.1 Colobus angolensis palliatus
AGAAAGAAAGAAAGAAAGAAAGAAAGAAAGAAAGAAAGAAAGAAAGAAAGAAAGAAAGAAAGAAAGAAAGAAAGAAAGAAAGAAAGAAAAAGAAGTTCTTGTCACCTATATACGGGGTGACTGATCAGGAAAGGAAAGGGAGGAAGAGGGTTTGTTTTCTATTGAGGTACCCTGTGCCAGGCCCCAGCTGTGTCACTGCAGCAAGGCATCTCTGAAACCCCTGCTGGAGGCCAGGACTCCGCACTGGCAGTCCCTGGGCCCCCACTTGGCTCTCTTGGCCCCACTGTCCTTGTGTGTAGAATGGGAAAAGAAATTCTAATACTTAAAGTGGTCGTTGTACAAAGTAAAAGAAACAGTTTAAGTAAAGTGCCTGCTACATTGTACACATACAATAAATGCTAGTTATTACTTTCACTCCTTTGATCTACCAATATTTTTTTTACTTGATGGATATATTTCCTTCCAACACAATACTTATCTTGTCTATATTTTTACACTCTTGGTTTATTTACAGAGATGTTTCTTATAATCAGAAAAGAGGCATGCAGTATTCTTAAGTTTATCTCTCCTTGTTCTTAGGGCTTCTTGGAAACAGAGTTGCACTGAGACCTGAACAGGAACGTTTTACCTTCATAAGCACATGGGTGACCACCTCTCTGGACCCACCATGGACTAAGGCTAGCTGGGTCACGGCACAGCAGAGGGTGTGGCTGAAGCAGGGAAGATGAGCTGAGGCAAAATGTTTCATTACTATTAGAGATACAGGGAAAGAATCCACAATTTATAAATAGAAAAGAAATATGGTTGGGAGGCCAAGGTGGGCAGATCACGAGGTCAGGAGATCGAGACCATCCTGGCTAACACAGTGAAACCCCGTCTCTACTAAAAACACAAAAAAATTAGCCAGGCGTGGTGGCACATGCCTGTAGTCCCAGCTACTCGGGAGGCTGAGGCAGGAGAATGGTGTGAACCCAGGAGGTGGAGCTTGCAGTGAGCCGAGATCCAAGATCGCGCCACTGCACTCCAGCCTGGGCGACAAAGCAAGACTCCGTCTCGAAAAATTTAAAAATAAATAAATAAACAAATATAAGAAATATGGGTTAGCTGGCAGGTATACCTTATTGTGTACTGTCTTGATTAGTTTATGGAAACCTCTTCAGATGTTTTGTGTTCTTTTAATCGTAAGGTGTCATTCCAAAGTACTCAGATCTTATTTTCTCCTTCCCTGCCACGTGTCTTTCTAGGCTATTTCTCTGACATAGGTCTCTGTAGACAATGCAAACTCTTCAATGTTTCTACCCCCTAAAGTCTTCAAAGGCCACCATTTCTTCTTCTTTTTTTCCTTTTCATGACTTGTACCCTTCAGCATGCTGAGCTTTTGATGTCAGGTATCAATTTTTTAACTTTTAATTTTGTCTCCACAAAGTAATGTAAAGAGAAATATGAAGGTTAAAATAATACTTCTCATAAGCATACAGCTACAGATTTCATGGCTAAAAATGGAAAATTAATAGTACCTTTCTCTTTTAACTCTTAATGTGATAACCACTTCTTGATTTCTGCCTTTCACTGAAGTCTGTTGGGAAGAGGGTTTGGCTGCCATTGTACAGATTCAGGTTCCAGGACAGGAGTCCTTCTTACCTGGGACATAATAGTGCTAAATAGAAAACACCCCTTTTTAATGCAATGCTTATTTATTTATTTACTTACTGAGACCCGGTCTCACTCTGTCACCCAGGCTGGAAGCAGAGTTGCTCCATCATGGTTCACTGCAGCCTCGACCTCCTGGGCTCAAGCCTCCCAAGTAGCCTGGACTACAGCATGCACCAACATGCCTGGCTAACTTTTTGTATTTTTTGTAGATACAGGGTTTTGCCATGTTGCCCGGGCTGGTTTTGAATTCCTGAGTTCAAGCCATCTTCCCACCTCAGCCTCCCAAAGTGCTGGGATTACAGGTGTGAGCCACCGTGCCTGACCAATGTTTTTGGATGAACATCTAACATCTCTGTTTTTCATCCGTTAAAGATTTCAAATGATCAGTGGGACTTCCTAGTGCCATCAGGGAGAGGTTAGAGAGGTGGGTAAGGAATTCACCCTGGTTGGTTTTTTCGCAGCTAGTCCATCAAAGGTTCTCAGATTGGAAAATGAAGGGGCCAGAGGAGAACCTCCCTGCTCTTGCCTCTGAATCGCCATGTCTTTCTAGAGGTCTTGGGATTCCATGTAGGAACAGGCTCTGGGACCACAGAGGATGGAGAGGAGAGAGGGGAGGGGTTGAGGAGAAAGATAGGAAATGCAAGTGCCAAGGTGAAAGGGCCCCAGGGCTTTTCAGAGCAGAGGTGCTTTGATTGCCAGGCATCTAGGTCTCACATGGGAAAGCCCTCCAACCCTCTGCACTGTCAGCAAAGCCTACGACACACACAGATGTTTTGTGAGTGAGTGTGTATGTGTATGTGTGAATCAGACAAAAAGAGCCTGATATCACATTTAAGTCAGAAGAGAGAGACAAGAGGAAGTGAGATTGGAAAAGAGAGACCCAGCCCTGAAGTGGATTGTAAGGAAGTAAATTTCCAGGGTGCGCAGAAATTTCAGAGCTGATGGGAGCCGGGGGGCTTGAGGCAACGTCTGGGGTGCACTCAAACAACCTTGGAAAACGCTGGGACAAAGGTGACCAGTGAGTAAAAGGCAGAACTGGGCTCTTAGCCCGTATCTGTTGGATTTGGGATATGAATATCAAAATAATAATCATGATAATGACCATCATTAATATGGTCAAGCCTGGACTTGTAATCTTCAGAACAGCTCTATGACATGACTCTAAAATGACTCTCACTTCACACAGGAACACGAATACTCTTGAGAGTTTAAGAAACCTGCGCAAACCATGTAGTGAATAAGAGCCTGAGCTGGGATTCAAACCTGGATCTATCTGACCCCAGAGTTCTTGAGTTCTTGCTCTTTCTCTCTCTCTCTCTTTTTTTTTTTTTTTTTTGTATTTGAAACAAGGTCTTGGTCTGTCACCCATGCTGGAGTGCAGCAGTGCGATCAGAGCTCACTGCACCCTCAACCTCCTGGGCTCAAATGATCCTCCCGCCTCAGCCTCCTGAGTAGCTGGGAACTACAGGCACACACCACCATGTCCAGCTTTTTTTTTCTGTATTTTTTATAGAGACAAGGTCTCTCTATGTTGCTTAGGCTGGTCTCAAATTCCTGCGCTCAAGTGATCCTCCAGCCTCAGCTTCCCAAAGTGCTGAAATTGCACACGTGAGCCACTACGCCCAGCTTCTTGCTTCTTCTTAGCCTCTTACTTTACCTGAATGCAGATTAAAAGCTCTGTCTTGGGTTAAGTGGATGAGGATAAGCGAAAAGTCTCCTGTATACCTTGTTAGCTTTGTGCATTTTATTAATACTGTCTAATGGGCAGGTTGGCTGCCACCATCTGATGTTAAATAAATAAGTACAAACAGCATCCTAATATAAATATCATCTGCCAGCTTTGACAGTTGCTCTGAAATTGCTCTCAAAGTGCTTGGAGATGGTAGAAGACACAAGAAAATCAGCAGAAAGCTTTCCGGATTGAGCCTTTGATCTCAGCAGGGCTCAGATCAAGGTCCACTGCGCGTACAACGCCTTGGTTTAACCAGCGCCTGAAGGATTAACACAGAACAAAAGCTCAAAGCACACTACCTGCGTAATTTCTAAATGAACACATTTGCTGCTGTCTCTGTATGTTGCAGGGTTTATGCTGAGGTTCATTACTTCTCCCCCTTACTATAGAGGGAATATTTAACTATGCATTTTTCAGCACAGGCTATTTCTCCTCTTGCATAATGATTCAGTAGAAAAACAGGGGCAGAGGAAAAAAAATGAGAAAAAAAAACCTGTATAGTTTTTATGTTTTGTTTTGAATAGAATTTTAAGAATTAGCAAATTTAGCAGCTGGACCTAGAGGAGAAGGTGGGCCCTTTTGGGTCAGAAGGCCTGTATTTGCAGTTCAGCATTCAGGTAACCCCGAGCGTAGCTTCCTCCAGTCCCAGTTTCCTGATCTCTGGATTTCCAGCTCAGCACTCTTGTTGCCACAACTTACTGCACAGATCTCTGCATAACTATGTGAGCAGACATGTAGCGAGCAGGACCATGTCCTTGTGATAAGAAACTAATCACGCAGAACCAACACCAGGGCAAGAGATTTCCAAGGGGAGAGGCCTCTGTGGGCTGGTAGAGACACCTGTGGGGGCAGGAGCTCCAGACAGGCTTTCTTAGCAGGTCCTCTGCCCCACCCACAAATCTGTGTCCCTTGCAGCCTTGTACCTTCCCAACTGAAGGAACTGCCATCCTCAATGACTCAAACCAAACACTGGGAGACTGGTCCAAGCATGGGCCTCAGGTTTCTCCTCCCAGTCAGCAGGGGGAAGCAGCTGGACTGTACATGAGGCCTCCCACCTCGGCCATGACCTCACACTGGCAGCTAGGGATCAGCCCGTGGTGGGAGTATTTATACCACGGAAATCGGCAAACCCTAACACTAAGGGCTGTGTTTATTCCAGAGAGCTGGCTTAGCAGCACACCACTGATGTACCCCCAATTGCTTTACCTCTCTCCATCCCCACTGAGACAGGAATAATACAGGGTGGTCAGGTGGTCACCAGAGACTAGAAACTTCCAGGCAGCAGTGTTGCATGATTAGCAGAAGGAAACAGCTGAAATAAGTGCAGAAGAGAGGGGCCAATGAGACCCTGAAAAACAGGATGTGGGCCACGCTGGCTAAGATGACTGGACCCAACGTGGCACTGGATTTGATCTAGGTTTCACCTATGACCTCATTATATGCTCATTAACATTCTAAATCACACACCCATCAGTGCCAGGACAGCTCTGGGAACACACATGCTTGGTGTAAAAACGGGCAGTACCACAGTTTTGAGAAACCTTTACATTTTTCTAGGAATTTTCATGAATATTCCACCCTTCAGTTAGAGAAACCCATAAAGATAGAAGTCGTTGCCTCGGGTATGACTCTCTCGAGTATTCCTGCACTCCCGTCTTGAGTGCAAGCTTTTCTCTTCGCGATAAATCTCTGTAGTTTTTTCCAACTCATCCTTGAATTCCTTCGTATGACAGCATCAAGAGTCTAGACACCGGCTGGGGTCGAGGTCTCACTGGCATTTGGAGACCTCCCCTAGCCCACTGATATCACCACCGCAACCACCTGAGTGCAGGCTACCATCAGCCCTCACCGGGATAACTGCACTAGTTAGCTTCCCCTACTCTTGCCCCTTCTAGCTCACTCTGCTACAGCTGAAGTGGAATCTTAAACCTCAAATGGGCCATATGTCACATCCATGCTTAGCTTCTTATCAAACTTAGAAGAAAATTCCAAATTCCTACCTGTCCTGCAGGACTCCATACGATTCGGTTCTGTTTACCTCTTCCCCTTCTCCCCTCAGATCCCTGGGCAGGACTCTGCATGATTCGGTTCTGTTCACCTCTTCCCCTCTCCCCTCGGATTCCTGGGAAGAACTGTACTGGCCTCTGCTCCGTGCTGGACCATCCCAGTTCCTCCCGACCTCAGGACCTTTGTCCTCATCCTCTCTCTGCTTCATGGCTTAAATACTCCCTCCTCACGGAGATCTTTTTGGACCAGCATTTTGAGTAAATGACCACCCATTTCAGCGCAAGTTCATCTCCATTAGTAATGATTTGGACTTATTTATAGCCCTTGTGCATTTTATAACTCTACTTGTTCATTATTGGCTTATAGTGTGTTCTCTCTCAACAAACTGTAATCTCCCAGAGGACAGAATCCGTCTGTCTTGTTCACTCAGGTGTCACCAATGTCTGGTACTTAATATGCTCTCAATTGGTATTTGTTAAATAAATGAGGGGATAAATAAGCATGTTTGTTTTCAGAGCAGATTTGAGAGTATAAGAGCTCTGAACTTGGGGCCCAAAGTGAGGCTTCAAGAAAGGTAGAACCCCTCTGAAATCATGTGGAAAATATTTTATGTCTGTGGATCTTTCCTTCTCAGTCCTTTCAAACTGTTGCACTCCAAAATCAGCCACCTAGAGTGAAAACTGTGTGGGCGCTCGTGTTGTTTGGACAGCAGTTACATTGGAATCAGCCTCCACATTGCACTTCACTGCCTGGTTGATGCTGTGCTCAGTCGTGGGCACAGCAATAATCAACAACGTTCCAAGAAGACCCTTCACCATTGTTTTCATAACTGTTCTTTGTAAGGCAGTGAGTTCTTTAGTCCTGGCCAGATGTCTCCTGGCACCTACAACTATGAAGACAGTGTGCAGAGGCCCACAGGACAAATGTGCTTCTGAATAAATAGTTCAGGGTATGCACATGCCCTGAGGATGTGGCCTCCTATTGTATTCAGCAGAGCCAGAGAGATCTGAAGCTATTCAGGCTCTTCAGGCCTGTGGCCATCCAGGCCTCATGGGATGTGGGATGGGGATCCTGATGGCCCCGGGGATGACTCAGAGTCCAAGAGAACACTGCCTAGAGAAGCAGCTGCGGGCTGGTCCCCTTCATGGACTGCTCTGCCTCTTGGATCGATATTAATGCCCATATTGATTGCAATTGCTTTCCTGACTGAAATCAGCAGTTCCAGAAGATGTGGTAAACATTCCCAAATGAAGAAGAGGAACCAATCTGTGCAGAGGCGCACGCGCGCGCGCGCACACACACACACACACAAAAGGTTTTCTCTGAAATCATAAAATGTTTATTACAATAGCAGATAATGGAGTAGCATTATCTTCAGAACACAAAGGTACCAATTAAATCTGTTGGACAAAATGTCCCCCACCGCTAGGGACACACACAGAAGCTCAGAGCCAAATCTCCTCTGTTGTTTTGATTTCCTACCTCTGTGATTACAGAAACTGCAAAGTCTTGACTGGGGGTGGCAGAGAGATTTCATCTATTAAAAAGTACTTTTTTAAAAATCAGAAAAATAGAGAACAGAACCCAGGAGGGATTCATTATAATGCATCTCCAGACATGGGTGGAAGAGCAGAGAGTGCATTTTGCCAAACCAACAGAGCTCCCGACCTGTAGACCTCTGAGGTCCAGCTCTGATTTCCTATGAAGAGGCAAAATTGAGATGCTTTTCTAGAAAATATCATGCCACATCACAGGTGAGTTCTTCCCAGCAGAAAATAGATGTTCACAATAATTGATTTTAATTGTAATATTTCCTTGTGTAAACTGGATATTCTGAGACTGAGCCCCATATTTTTGAATACTTGATGGGTATGAAGGGAGACATGCTGCTATTTTTAAGCTTGCAGAAATTTTTTAGTCCATCCTTAGGAGGAATATCAGTCCTTTATTTCAGAAAAAAAATTAACCAAAAAAAAAAAATCACAAAGCACATCAATGAGCCTTTTGATTTTGCAAAGAGGAATCCCAAACCCTGCTGAGGAATGGAGAGATTCTGATCAGTGAGAAGTGAAATCACACTGCACGATCATCTGCAGGGCTGTCAGCACTGCGGACAGAATTCGCCTGGGGTTGGTGGTGTGTCTCAGGAGCTGGGCTGAGTATTTGAGTCTGTGTGTATTGGGCTGGGGTGGAGAGGTCTTTCTGTTGGTTCCCAAAGATTTAAGGCGGTCAGACCCATAGTAGGAGTTCGGGTTCAAGATGCTTCTGTTGATGGCAGGTGGGAGGTGGGATGCAGTCCTGGATAGGGCTGGGGTAGAAACCTGGTATCCATCAACTCGTCATTTACATAGGTGCTGACAAGTTGATGGGTGCAGCACACCAACATGGCACAAGTATGCATATGTAACAAACCTGCACGTTATGCACATGTACCCTAGAACTTAAAGTGTAATAATAATAAAATAATAAAATAAAATAAAAAAAGAAACCTGGTATCCAGTTGAGGGTTTAGGAGAAGCACTCCTTGTGGAGACCGACTGCTATGATGGAACTTGGCTTAAAATCATAGCCTTCCTTCAGCTTCTTCCTGTCCCTCCCACCTTTCCATGAAGTTGTGATAAATACCAAAATAGCATGATTTTAATCCTATTTTGAGAAACTAGGAGAGGCACTTAATCCACATTTAGGATAAATAAATACAAAGATGCTGCACACCGACTAGAGTACCCAACATCCAGAACACTGATGACATCAAATGCTGGCGAGGAAGTGGAGCAACAGGAACTCCCGTTCACTGCTGGCAGGAATGCAAAAGAGTTCAGCTGCTTTGGAACACATTTTTGTGATTTCTTACAAAGCTAAACACACAATAGTCTCCTTGGTCCACAGTTTCACTTACTGCTGTTTCTGTCAACCACGGTGTGAAAATAATAAATGGAAAATTCCCCAAATAAACAATTCATAAGTTTTAAATTGCACCCCATTCTTCACAGCATGATGAAATCTCTGACTGTCCTGCTCTGTCCCCCCGGCATGTGAACCATCCCTTGTCCGTGGTCTGCACACCGCCTATGCTACTTGCCCCTCAGCTACTGAGTGGCTGTCTCGATAGTCAGATTGACAGTCACAGCCTCACAGTGCTTGTGTTCAAATAACCCTTATTTTACTTAATAGTGGGTCCAAAGGGCAACATTATTGATGCTGGCAATTCAGATATGCCAAAGAGAAGACATAAAGTGCTTTAAGTGAAAACATGAAAGCTCTAGACTTCATAAGGAAAGAAAAAATATAGTATGCTGAGGTTGTTAAGACCTATGGTAGAAAACGAATCTTCTATCTATGAAATTGTGAAAAAGGAAAAAGAAATTCATGCAGTGTCAGTCATCTCCTGTGAGTCTTGGGACATGTTCCCCTGGGATAAGGGGCTACTGTAGTCTTACCATAAAACCCAGCAATCTCAATCTTTGGTAATGACCTAAACGAGATAAAAATGTAGGACCACACAAAAACCTGCATATGGATGTTTATAACATCTTCATTCATTATTGACAGAACTCGGAGGCAACTGTGATATTCTTCAGTTGGTGAATGGATCAACCAACAGTGGTGCATTCAGATGATGGAGTTAGTGTTTGGAAGAAACTTTTTTTTTTTTTTTTTGAGATGGAGTCTCACTCTGTCACCCAGGCTGGAGTGCAGTGATGCGATCTTAGCTTACTGCAACCTCTGCCTCCCAGGTTCAAGCGATTCTCCTGCCTCAGTCTCCCAAGTAGCTGGGGCTACAGGCATGTGCCACCATGCCTTACTAACTTTTGTGTTTTTAGTAGAGATGGGGTTTCACTATGTTGGCCAGGTTGGTTCTGAACTCCTAACCTCAGGTGATCTGTCCATCTCAGCCTCCCAAAGTGCTGGGATTACAGGCGTGAGCCACTGCACCCAGGCTTGGAAGAAATTTAAATGCATATTACTAAGCAAGAGAAGCCAATCTAAAATGCTACATACTGTATTACTCCAATTATGTGGTATTCTGGAAAAGGCAAAAATTTTTGGAGACAGAAAAAGGATCAGTGGTTGCCAGGGCTTAGAGGGAGGGCAGGATGAATAGGTAGCACACTGAGGATTTTTAGGGCAGTGAGACTGTTCTGCATGACACTGTAATGGTGGATGCATTTCATGACACATTTGTCAAAACCTATAGAAGGTCTACCACCAAGAGTAAGCCCTATGTAGACTATGGACTTTGGGTGATAATGACCTGTCAATGTAGGATTATCAATAGTAACAAATGCACTGCTTTGGTGAAGGATATTGATAATGGAGGAGGCTGTGCACATGTAGGAACAGGGTATATATGGGGAATCTCTGTATCTTCCATTCAATATTGTTGTGAATCTAAAGCTGCTCCAAGAAACAGTCTATTCTTTAAGAAATAGGAGAAGAGAGGAGAAGAAAGAGGGGGTGGGGGAAACAGGGAGATCCATAGGCTCCTGCGGAAGGTCATTGCAAAATGCCGGTGATCCAGGGAAGGCTGGAATGGCCTCTTTCTGAGAAAAAATGAGTGTGGCAGATGTCCACAGATATAATCATCCTCCGCCGCCTGCTGCTCTTCCTTTAATCTTGGGCCTCTGAGCTTCTGTTTCTTGTCTGAACATCTTTGCACACAAGGATTAGCCAATCAGGATGCTTTCCCCCACTGGCAACAGTGCAGACTTCATCCTGGACAATCACAGCCTTCCCTAGGACTTTTGTTGAACTTTGAACTGTTGGTTGAAATGGTTGCTGTGGAGATGGTCTCAGCCTAGAGGGGCTGCTGTTTGGCTTTGGCCCATCAAGGGAGAACATATCTGAGAATGAAGAATGGTTAAGGCACTTGTTCCTCTGGTTTTCTCTCTGCTCCAGTGCGGTAGGTTGGCCTTGTCCCTCTTCTGAAGGCCCCATTTTCATCGGGTGACTGGTTCCATGTGGCTGTGGCTCCTCACAGATCCCCTCTCTCAGTTGCCATAACTGCTACCCTCCTTGCTCCTACAGGCACTGGGGCAGAAGTGGTTCCTCCACTATTACCAGCCCAGGGTTCTTTCAACCTGCCTACATCTGGAAAATATCTCCTTACCAAACTCTTCATCACCAGTGTCAGTTCACGGTCAGTTTCTCTCCTGAGCCCTGACCCACACCCAGGAAAAGGCCAACCTTGTGTGGCCGAGATGCAGCCTCTTCCACTGTCAGCTGGACACTTAACGGAGGCTGTGAGTCCTGAAGAATGGAGAAATTCAGGCCATGTGTGTGGCTCTACCTCATGAGAAACAGGAGTTATCAGGCCTGGGCTTTGCTCACAGCACCTGCCAGTTCCTGGGAAGAAGTCACATCTGCCTCGAGCTGCCCTGACTACCTTTATTATGATGCCTACCCATGGCTTGCTTGTACCAGCTCTGAAAACACAGGGCTGCCTGAGGGAGCTCTCATGTCAGCAAGCAGCAGCTCGTGGGTAAGGAAAGCCCCTTCATTTATTAACATTAAAGTGATTGCAGACTCTTACGTGAGATACTTATGCGTTTGGCTCTGTCTGGATAAGTCACCTGTATTAACTCAGCTGATCCTCTTAACTCCATAAGGAAGGAATCCTTATTGTCCCCACCTTAAAGACCTGTGAAATGAAACCAGAGATACTGAATGATTTGCCTGGGATGACTCCGCTAGCACTTGGCACAGCCACGGTGCAAACCCAGTCGGGCTGGCACTGAACACCCATATTGTAGATCCCTCCTGCATAAGTCAGTGCCTCTGTTTATACGGAATCGATCAACTTAAGGTGCCAGCAGCTGATAAAGACTCGATCTCTAACTTCCGTCAAATGTCTTCATCTAAGTTAGTCTGGGACCAGGGACAGCTTGCTGGGGTCAGCAAACTGTGGCTTGTGGGCCAAATTGAGTCTATTGTTTGATTTTTAAAAATAATTTATTGAAGTGAAATCCATATAACATTAACCATCCTAAAGTCAGCAATTCAGTGGCACTTAGTACCTTCCAAGTGTACCCCTCTATCTAGTTCCAGGCACTTCCAACACTCCAAATAAAACCCTCCTATGGACTCAATGCTCATGTTCCTCTGAAATTCATACACTTACCCTCAGTGTGATGATGTTAGGAGGCGAGGCCTTTGGGAGGTGACTCAGTCATGGGGGTGGGGCCCTCATGAATGGAATGGGTGCCCTTATGAGGGGCTGCAGAGGCCAGAGTTCTCCCTTTCCCCCATGCAAGGACACAGTCAACGTCATCTATGAGCCAGAAAGTGGGGCCTCCAGACACGGAATCTGCCGGCGTCTTGATCTTGGACTTGGCAGACTCCAGAAATGTGAGAAATAAATTCCCATTGTTTAGAAGCCGCACAGGTTATAGTATTTTGTTATAGCACCCCAAAGGGACAAAGACAGACCCTTCACCCATTCCGCAGCCCCTCCCCCTCCCATGGCCTATCTTGTAAATAAAGTTGTCTTAGAACACAGCCACACCCATATGTTCATGGATTGTCTGTGGCTGCTTCTGTGCTACGGTGGCAGAGTTGAGTAGTTGAGTAGATACAAGAGAGACCTGTGGTGATACTACGTTATATATATAAAACATATATAACATATAAACATACAAAACATATAAACATATAAAACATATATAATATCTGTGTGTGTGTGTGTGTGTGTGTGTGTGTTTGTATACACACAGAGAGAGAGAGAGAGAGGGGGATTTTCACTCATGGTTCATAACTCCCATAGCCTTTGTTACTGCCTTGCGTGCTTTAGGCCTCAGGAACAGGCCTAGAAACAGAATCTCTCTCCCTGCCTTCCCCTTCCCCCTTTTCATTTGCTCCCTTTTCTCCCCAAAGCAGGAACCTTCCCCTGCCTTTCTGTTTTAGAGCTAGCAATAAAAATACGTTAGGACCTATTTTGTCTAATTATAGGTCACAAGAGGCTTATTTCAGAATGGGCTCTGTCCCATACTCTGGAAGAAAGAATGTTGTACAGGGAGGCCAAGAAGAATCTGAACTGACAGGCTTTACCGGGGTTCCCTACTCGGCCCATTCGTATTAGATCAGATCCTTTTGCCCAGTCACATCTCTACATGGTTGCCTACCAAAGTCTCTATAAAAAGCCCAGGAGAACAGGGTTTGGGGAGCTTCCAGGAGGCAGGAAGGTGAACAAGAATTCATCCATGTACCCGACAGCTGGCGCTTCCCAAATCCGTGGAGATTGAAGCTCCTGCACTCAGACCCTTCCAGACCTCACCCTATGTGTTTCTTCATCTGGCTGTTGATTTGTATCCTTTGAAACATCCTTTGTAATAAACTGTTAGACGTAAGTAAGTGTTTCCTCGAGTTCTGTGAGTCACTCTAGCAAATTCACTAAACCCAAGGAAGGGCTTTTGGGGACTCTGATTTACAGCCCCTCGGGCAGAAGCACTGGCAAAACAACCCAGGGATTGTGATTGGCACTGGAATTGGGTGGGAAGCAGTCTTGGGGACTCAGCCCTCAACCTGTGGGACCTGGTGCTATCTCCACGGAATTGCATTAGAGGACCCCCAGCTTATGCCTGCTGCAGAATTGATAGCTTGCTTTGTGTATATGGGAACCCCCTCCCTGCCACATTTGATCACAGAGGTCTTCTGTGTTGATTGTTGTGAGTGACAGAATAGAAAAAGCACTTTCAATGAGTTCGTGTTTTCCACTCAGACCTGCCAAGTTGAAAATATTTACGATCTGGTCCTTTATAAAAATGCATAACGAGTTAGAGCGCTAGCTTAGATAGGGGTTGGAGTCCTGGCTCCTTACTGCGCCAAATGACCTTGAGCGGCTTCCCTTGCCTTTCTGTGCCTCCCTACCCTCCAATGTAAAGTGGGAGCAAATCAGTGCCCTGCCTACAAAGCACTTAGCATGGTGCCCGGGCGTGGCAGGCACTCAATCAATGACAGTCAATGCTATTATCTTGACCGACACGACCTTATTTGATCTTCCAAACTACCAGTAAAGCATTATCCCCATTATCTCCATTTCACTGATGAAGGCGGGTGCCTTAGAATAAATCAGAACTTGCTCAGGTTAAAAGTGAGTGACTAGCACAGCCATGGCAAGGGGCCTTGGGCTCATTTTCTTCATTTTCTTGCTGTCTACACCCACAGGGCAAGCAGCAGAGAGAAAGAAAACGAAGTCCGCGAACCCATACCCAGCAAGTCTGAACCATGCATGCCTGGCTCCTCGGTGAGCATGTGCAATGCATTCGAGTATGCCTTTTAACTTGTTTCCAAAATTCCATAGATTTCACTTAAAGAGTATCTGCCTTGCAGAACCCCTGGCCTCCCCAGGGTGGGGAAGGTGGAGGGAAACAATATGCTTTCATTTCACCAATGCCCTGGTCTCCACAGCTGCTCCTTCCTTCGTGCCATAGTTGCAAATTAAAGATGAACTCACTAGAAAAATGCTCCCTCTCTAGGCTGGCTCTGTGCTGAGCTGGCTCTCTCGCCCTGTTGGAGGTCTTCAAAGCCACTCTTAAGCAAATCTTTTAAATCCTCTCCCATTTCCTTGCTATCTTCACAGGGCAAGTACTCAAGTGCTCTGGGGTGATTCCAGCACTTTCTGAATTTCAGGGGAAAATGAGTTCAGCAGGCTCCACAGGTAGTTACCACAGGACACAGCACCAGACCTGCCTTTGCACTGGCACGCAGGCAGGATTCGCTGGGAACTGGCCGGCTGATACATGACAATGTTTATTTACCTCATATTTGAAGTTTGGCCAGGGCTGGAGGAGACATAGCAGAATTTATCCTAAGAAAGAAGCAAACCAGCAAAAATTCAGTTCTGCTTCTATCCTTTCTTAGGGGTATTTGCACACAGGAAAACAGGAACTGTAAGATTGTTAAAAGTTTGCCTAAAACCAGAGGTGCTGAGTTTTGATTTAAACTCAGTGAGCTTCTTACTTAGCAAATGATTTCTCATCCTTCCAGACATATGCCCCCTTCAGCTTTACTCTCAGGAGCCATACCGACAAGTGGCTGGCCAGCTCACTCCTGGAGGTGATTTAAGTGCTTTAGTCACTCGAGTTATAAAAACTGTAATTTTTATTATGTGACGAAGAAAAGCACAAAGGCTTCACGTTACTCTGAATTTCCCTCCGAAGACCTCAGTAGGGGTGTTGGTGACACGATTTGTCTTTCCCCCAGCACCAGGTGGGCAGGCAGAGGCACACACAGAATCACAAATCACCATTTGCATCTCACATACAAGGAGGAGAAGCTAAAGCAGTGTGTTTTTCTGTGGTGAAAAGAAACATGGGGGCTTTGGTTTTGGGGATCCCAGGGATGGAGCAGAGCAGCTGGCAGGCCTGAGAGAGAGACAACCTTCATGTTCCTGTGGCTACCGGGACAAAGGGCCACAAGCCGATGGCTTAACAACAACAGAAATCCATGGTCTTGCAGTTTTGGGGGCCAGGAATCCAAAACCAGGGTTGGTTCCTTCTGGGGGCTTTGAGAGAACATCCCTTCCACGGCTCATTCCTGGGTGCTGGTGGCTGCCGGCAAACCTTGGCATTCCTTGACCTGTAGAAATGTCACTCCAATATGCCTCTGTATTCACCTGGCTTTCTTCTCTGTCAGTGCCTCTAAACATCCCCTCCTTTCTCTTATAAAGACAGCAAAGAGACCTAAAGCCCTAAAGAGATCATGTCTCACTCTAAATCCAGGATGATCTCATCTGGAGGCCCTTGACATCTTCAAAGGTCCTATTTCCAAAACAAGGTCACGTTCAGGGTTACCAGGGATTAGGACTCAGACATATTTGGGGGGACAATATTCATGCTACTGTAGCAGCCAGAGGGACCTATTTACCCCAGTGCTAGTGCACACTAGTTCACTTTTCTGACCTCACAAGGCAAAAAGGCTATGCTCTTGAAGAAATGTAGGGACAAAAGTGATTCCTATGGAAGATCCAAGCACCTGGGCTGGGAGACCCAGGCTGAATCCTTCCAGCTCTGCTGCTTTCTGGCTGTGGGACCTTGGGCTGGTCACCCACCCATCTACTGGTTTGTGTGGTTCAGAAAATAATAGAAACTAGCCAGTGAGTTTTTCAAGAGACTAAGGAACTCATGATGTTCTCTGCCAGAGAATATGCTCAGTAAAGGCTGACGATTCTTGTTTTCTGAGTCATAAGGAAGGCAATGATGGTGCAGTCTATGGAAATGATGATGAGGTAATCTCTCAAACCGTTCTGTTTATAAGCAGGTGAGGTCTTTGATTTTTGTTTCTGATCCGAGTTAATCATTTATTCATGAGCATTTGAAAATTAGACATAGGCTAATTGAAAGCTCATCAGAAGAATGGGTTCTACACTTCCCATTAATTACCAGCAGGCTGGGAGGTATTTTTACAGACTGTGGAAACTGGAAATGGATCACATTGGCTCTGAGGAAGTGGGCCAAGAAATAAACAAGTTGGGTCTGAGTCTTTTGGCCTCCCTCTGCCAGGGTTTCCTCTTTAATTTTTTTTTTTTTTTTTTGAGATGGAGTCTTGCTCTGTCGCCCAGGCTGGAGTGCAGTGGCGCGATCTCGGATCTCGGCTCGCTGCAAGCTCCGCCTCCCGGGTTCACGCCATTCTCCTGCCTCAGCCTCCCAGTGGAGGAGCTGGGACTACAGGCGCCCGCCACCATGCCCAGCTAATTTTTTGTATTTTTTTTAGTAGAGATGCGGTTTCACCGTGTTAGCCAGGATGGTCTCCATCTCCTGACCTCGTGATCTGCCTGCCTTGGCCTCCCAAAGTACTGGGATTACAGGCGTGAGCCACCATGTCTGGCTGGGTTTCCTCTTAAAAGCTGCCTCCTTGTTACTCTTTCTCCTCCCTCCTGCTCAGGGATGATGATCAACGTATTTTCAAATGGGCGTTCTTCATAGATTAGGGTTGCCTGATACAATGTAAAAATGCCCAGTGAAAACTGAATGTCAGATAAACAACAAACTTTTTAGCATAAGTATATCCCAAATATCACATGGGCATAATTATACCTTAAAACATTGTTCATATGAAATTCAAATTTAACTGGATGTTCTCTAGTTTTCCTTGCTACATCTGGCAACCCTAGAGTAAGGGTTGAGCTGGAAACCACCACTGCATTCCTGCCGAGGACTGGCCTTTCCAGGATCCTAAAATAATGTGGCGGATTGTTTTTCCAAAGACGGATGCCTCAGTCTCTCCCATGCCGCAGGTTCTTCTCAGTCCACGCCACTCCTTCATTAGGAGATGAAATCTAATATTCCTCGCTGTGAATCAGGGAGGTGGAGGGGATGGTAGCTTTCTTAACACCAACAGAATGTGGCAGAAATGCTGTGGTGTCACCTCTGAGGCAAGGCAGTTTCCACCTCTGTGACTGGAGGCCTTTGGAGCCCTCCGTCACCACACTGGAAGCTCCACTTCCCAGAAGCGGCCATATTGTGAGGACATCAAGGCCAGGTGGAGAGCCTGGCTGTAGCTGTTCCAACTGTGAGCCAGAAATTCCCATCAAGGTCCCAGGCAATAGCCAGCATCCACTACCAGACACACAGAGAAGGTGACTTCAGACGTCTCCAGTTCCCAGCCGTGGAGCGCCCCCTCCATGTGTTAATCTTCCCAGCTGAGGCCTCAGATCTCATGGAGCAGAAACACAGTGTCCCTGCCACACTCTGGCTGAATTCTTGACCCAGAGATTCTGTGCACATAACAAAACAGTTGTTTTATAACACTAGATTTGCAGGTGGTGTGTGACACAGCAGAACCAAGGGTCGACAGCGCCTCCAGCCACATCCTGTTTGGTACCAGATCTTGCAAATTCCCTATAAGTAATAAGCCTTTGTTCTGCACTGCTGTATTGAAGACGGAATAATGGCTCCAAGGATACCTAGAGCCTAACACCCACATCTTGTGGCTACGTCACTATACATGTAACAGAGGGCTTAGGGTTACAGGGGGGTTTGTTTGTTAAGCTGATTTTGGAGATGAGGAGCATATCCTGGACTGTCTGGGGGTGACCAGTGTGGTCACGGGTCCTTATAAGTGGAAGATGGCAGCAGCAGGTCTCTTCCCAGGGTTGCAGGCTTTAGGAATGGGGTGTGGGGTTGTGAGCCAAGGAATGTGGCCAGCCCCTCAGAGCCAGAGACGCCAGGAAATGGATTCTCCTCGAGGGCCTCCAAGAGGGTCACAGCCCTGACAAAACTCTGATTCTAGCCAGGGATGCCCATTTCCCACTTCCCATTTCTGGAACTGTAAGATACTAAATCCGCACTGTTTGATGCCACTGAACTTGTGGTCATTTGTTACAGGAGCCACAGGAAACTAACATGGGCCTGGTGCCCGATGGCCCCAGGATCAGCACTTTCCCTCCCCTCTTTCCCTGGGCTCCAGCCTCCACTTCCTCACTTCTCACCCAGTCAGCCCACTGGACATTAACAGCTGCCCCGGGCTCTCCCTTCTCAGTCTTGCCTCCCCTCAAGGTTTCCAGCTATTTATTTGTTTGTTTGTTTGTTTATTTATTTTGAGATGGAATTTCACTCTGGTTGCCCAGGCTGGAGTGCAATGGTGCAATCTCACCTCACTCCAATCTCTGCCTCCCAGGTTCAAGCAATTCTTCTGCCTCAGCTGCCCAAGTAGCTGGGATTGCAGGTGCCCACCACGACACCTGGCTGATTTTCTTGTATTTTTAGTAGAGATGGGGTTTCACCATGTTGGCCAGGCTGGTCTCGAACTCCTGACCTCAGGTGATCCACCCATCTCAGCCTCCCAGAGTGCTAGAATTACCGGCATGAGCCACTGAGTCTGGCCAAGGTTTCCAGCTCTTAATGGGCAAGGTGCCCACCTACTTGCCTGCCCACCACCTACCTATCTGCTGTGCCAATTCTTCTCACCTGTCACCATCCTTCCCAGGTGAGTTGCCTGGAGTGGCCTCCTCCCATTGCCTGCTCTGTGCCCTTTACTCTGCCCAAGAACCTTGCCCACCAACTGTTCATATTTTCTGTGCTTTCTGCACGGGTGCCAGCAGCTCCTGTTCTGAAAATTTCCATCAGCTGCTGATCTCGTGAGCTCTTATTCTGATAAGTTAGGAGAAAAACGAACAGTCTCATGGAGAGAAACAGGTTGAATCCTGATGGTACTTTGAATGAGGCTGCAGGAGGAAATTGTTCTACTGCAAACTAGAATCCCTAACAGAAAAACAAAAGATAGCACCGAAGGACATGCAAACTTATTGTGAGCATGCGAACTTATCACATGCAACATGCAAACATGCAAACTTACTGCAAACATGCAATGTTATCCTCTGAAAAACTCCTCTGAATTCATCAGAGGATAGCAAATGCTCAAATCTTGCTAAGCAAATCCACCAATAAGACAGTTGAGAAATGTATTTATTTCAAAATGTGTTGGGTTGAACACATTTGAGTTGTATCCTTCTGATTTTAGGTTTAAATGAGGAGAAAGAGCTATTTTCAGACAAGAGGTTCATTTACTGTGAACTTACTCTTAATTTTCTCTATAAAATGTAAGGTAATGAAATAGTTTACAAATTCAGCTGCTTACACCCAGCAATAATTTACTGAAATGTGTTGGATGAGACCTCACAAGTGACTTGTTTCTCAATCTGCTTTCCATTCCCCTGTGTCTTTTGAAAATAGACATTGAAGGTCAGTTTTTTAAAAAAATAGTTGTAAATATATCACCAAGACTGAATATTACCAAAGATTCCTGTAAGGACTTGTCTTATATTATTCAACATTTTAAGCAGAGTTGCTGAGGTTAATTAGATTTCTGACCCTGAAAAATTTTAAGTGCCTCTGATGACTTATTTCAAACTGATAATTTTGTGTTAGAAACAGAAAAAGAATAATAAATAGTGAACAAATACACTCTTCATATTCCTTCTTATGAGTGCAGAGAATATATTTCTGAAATTTAATTAAATAGCAAGATGTCCACAAGATCTATAATAAACCACTTTGCAAGACTTCTAAATGTCAAGGAAAAACACATTTTACACGAAACACCCCCTCCCCCCACTAAATCTGTGAAGATTCGAGACATTTTAAAAACCTGCAGAACCCACGAGTATATATTTTATCTTGAAAGTACTTTTTCAAAGACTGGGGAGCACCTACTTGTTTGCAGTATGACAGAGTGGAATGTATTTTAATGTATCACAGAGTGGTTTGTACCATTAGTTTTAGAGATCTGCCAGACGGTTTTAAAATAATGCAAGAGCTGTGGAGTTAAAGCTTAAAGTGGTGTAACTTAGTACAAGATGATAAACAATCACTTCAGTTACTTTTCCACTTTGCTAATATACCATGCTAGGTCCTCAGCGGAGAGTCAAATCACATGCAAAAGCAGACGGTCCTTTGGGGAAAACACATAGGGAAAAAATGAAACATTTGTCATCCCGCTAGCTTTATCATCTTAATAAATCATAACATCTTAGTGCAGTGGCTCCCTATGTTTGGGCTGTCCCACTTGGGACAGTTAGATTTGAGGTTGGACGTAATCACAGCACTGAACATCACTGAATCCCACAGGGTGAAAGTTATTGCATTTTCAATTATCGTTTAATCCTTTTGACATGAAGGACAAAGCCTCATTTTGCTGCTAACTCATCTTTGATGCCTCTTGGACTCTTGCTAATACGTGTTTAGAGCAAAAAGAGGCCTCTGACTCAGAGTCTTCAGGCCCCAGATTCTGTCTAGAGTTTTGCAATGTTTTCTTGGTCACTTTGCTTTCCTCTTACAGCATCTGCTATTGAAGGCAAGTGCTACGGAGTTTCCTTTCAGCTGTGGTTTATGGTCGTAGCCTGGGACCAGATGCAGGTGATTTGGTGACTGGCATGTTAGTGTTGAAGAAGCATCAGTCTAAAGTAGGAGTTGCAAACTTTCTCTAAAGAGCTGGAGAGTAAATATTCAGCCTTTGCAAGTTGCGCAGGTTGTGCAGGTTCTGTCCTGACCACTAAACTCTGCTGCTGTAAAGCATCCTTGGATGATACGGAAATGAATGAGCATGGTTGTCCTAAAAAACTGTACTTAGGATCACGTCTGTAATCCCAGCACTTTGGGAGGCCAAGGCAGTGGATCACCTGAGGTCAGGAGTTCGAGACCAGTCTGGCCAACATGGTGAAATCCCATCTCTACTAAAAATACAAAAACATCAGCTGGGCATGGTGGCATGTGCCTGTAATCCCAGCTACTTGGGAGGTTGAGGCAGGGGAATTGCTTGAACCAGGGAGGTGGGGGTTGCGGTGAGCCGAGATCACACCACTG
>NW_012114444.1:4290083-4299449 GCF_000951035.1 Colobus angolensis palliatus
CATGGTGGTGCATGCCTGTAATCCCGGCTACTTGGGAGGCTGAGGCAGGAGAATTGCTTGAGCCCAGGAGGAAGAGGTTGCGGTGAACCAAGATCATGCCATTGCACTCCAGCCTGGGCAACAAGAGCGAATCTCCATCTCAAAAAAATAAAAAAAGTTTTCTGACCCCCAGAACTATAAGAGAATGAGTTTCTCTGGTTTTCAGCCACCTAGTTAGTGGTAATGTGTTATGGCAGCTCTGGGTAGCTAGTGCAGTGGGACGCAGTGGTAAGTGGATATGGGGACGTCTGGGAATCACAGTGTAGGTCACATAGCCAGTAAGTGTCAGAATGGGAATCTGAGCTCAGATGTACACCCTTCACAAGCCCAAGTCCTTAAGTGTTTGTGTGTCTTCTTAGAGAGGAGTGTTGAAGGAAAGGACTTGCGTTGTACACTGAAAGTCAACAAGATTCCATGGTGGAGGCCGGCAAGTCCTCTCTTAGTCTGGGACATCCAGGACACCTTGACTTGCTTGGTCAAGCCTACATGGCACAGACGGGACCATCACTGTGGTGCCAATGAGCCCCACCTCCAAGTTCAGGGCACTCATGACTTCCCATGCCAAGTTCCCATCCAGAACTTCCCAGAGAACAAGAAGCCGGCATGTTTCTGCCCACAAGCATTAGCTGCTGGGCAAAGTACATCTCAAAGATGAGCAGAGAGCTCCCATTGAGACCATCCTGGCACTGCTGGAACTGCTTGCAGGGGTTTTGAACCCCACAACCTCCTTTCCATGGAGTTTATTTTAAAAATTATATGCCAACCTTCATTTAAAAAAAAAAAAATCAGAGGTAGTGCTTCTTTCTTAATTTCTTTCTTCCTCCCTGTTTTGTTCCAGAAGACTTGGCTCTGGAGGTTGTTACTTAGTTTGGAAGGCAAGAGGAAGGTTAATTAGCTTCTGTGACCCAAGGGCTCTCAGGAAAGATGTCAAGTGATTTCCTAATTGCTCCTCAAAGTTCGATATGGTTGGAGGGGCAAGGTCCGGGAGAGAAGATGCTAAGCTGGTTGTTAGGTTGACTACGAATTCCATCCAGCATGGTGGGGAGGACATTTGCAGGGCATTGTTCTCTGTGAGGAGTCCAGATAAATAATTCCTTCCTCTCTTGGGTCCTATCACCTGGTGGCCTCCAGCCCAGCAAGCCATTGTGGATTTCAGGGCCAACACAGGGCACTTCTTGGGTCCGAGTCTCCCACTCAGTCATAGAGAGAATCCAGCTCCCACATCTGCATTGGTTGCATTCTGCTTCCTGAGCTCCTGAAAAACATAAACAGCGCATTTCTCTGCTTGGCAAAGGATACCAAGGCAGAGACTCGAGATATGCCAGCCACAGTCTTCCAAGTTCTTAAACCTCCAGACTGTGGTCTGCAAATGTGTATCACCTGGGAGCTCCTTAGAGAGAACGCAGAATCTCTAGACCACCCCAGACAGGCTGAATCAGGATCTCTGGGCATGGGGCCCAGCACTCTGCATGTTCACAAGCTCTCCAGGTAATTTTTTTTTTCACTCTTGTTGCCCAGGCTGGAGCACAATGGTGTGACCTCAGTTCACTGCAACCTCTGCCTCCCAGATTCAAGTGATTCTCCTGTCTCAGCCTCCCAAGTAGCTAGGATTACAGGCACTCGCCACCATACCTGGCTAAATTTTGTATTTTTAAATAGACATAGGATTTCTCTACTAAAAGAGTCAGGCTGGTCTCAAACTTCTGACCTCAGGTGATCTGCTCACCTCAGCCTCCCAAAGTGCTGGGCTTACAGGCATGAGCCACTGTGCCTGGCCTTATCCAGGTAATTCTGATGCACACTAAGGTTTGAGCAGTGCCCTTAAGGACCACAGTCCTTCGTGACTGTTAAAAACCTAGCAGAGAATAAATCCACTCCTGCCCTCTCCCCCAGACTCTCAGTCAACCAAGACACCAGCTGGGGGATTCCAATGAGAAGCAAAGCCTGCATTAGATTCTCTTGCAGAAACTGGTATTCACTAGTGATTTTCTTCAGCAGTTCCTGAAATCACTGAACAGGTGGATTGTTTCTTCCTGACTTGGCAGTATATCTTCCTCAATTCACTTACTGTTTAGAATATTTTGCTTGCCATGATTGCAAAGTCATTGTGGCAGGCAAAAATGCATTGCATGTCATTCTTCCCCATCTGCACATGGCTCTCAGGACATAAAGAGGATATTAAAAAAAAAAAAAAAAAAAAAAAAAGCAGGACATAAAGAATGGCCCTGCCACCGTCTCCCTCAGTGGAGTCCTCTCTCTGGCCCCGGGAAGCCTCGCCAGGGGTGTTTCCCTTCACTGAGGCTATAAAATTTGCATCCTATTCATAATTATATGAAATCCCCCAAATGCAGGCTGGGGACAGCTGCTCCAGGGCCACATTGCCAAGGGTAGCAGCTACACCAAGAAGTCAAGCGATGGTCAGCTTGGATGGAAAGCACCATGGGGTGAATGTATTCTCCACATGAGGAGAAGAAGTCGCCTGTCCAGTCGTATTCTAAGGCAAGAGTGGAAGCTGCCCATCACAGCCCAGACGGTGACCACTGGGGAGAGAAAGGGGCTTGATTCAGATGTGGTTCCTTTGGGGACAGACACAGTGACAAGGCAGGAGCTCCTGGGGTCGCAGGGGTAGGGGAGAGGGGATAGGGTGTCTTTAGCTGATTGAAATCTCTTCTCATTTGACTGCAGGTGAAGTAGGATCAGAGATGGATTCACTGCGAGGCCCTCATTTCCATGGGGGCTCCTTCCAAGACTAGGAGGGGCCCCAGTCATGTGTTCCTGCGGCCAGAGCTTTGCAAAACTTGTTGATAGGGAGAGATTTTCACTGCAGTTGGCTGTAGACCACCATCTCCTTCTGCTCCAGCTTCCCGTCCCTAGGGTTTCCCTCACCTGGAGAGCTGTTGCTCTTCTGGAATGCACGTATTTAGGCTCGAGTGGCAGATTCGGATGAAGCCACTTCCACATCGAGTGCCATTGTGCTAGGTGTCCTGGGTCAGTGATGTTTCCAGGAACAATCCTGCTGCCCATGGCAATAGTGCTCCCAGTGTCCTGCCAGGATCCCAGGGCCAGATGAGCTTCTCATTGGTGCCCAGCACCAGAGGGTTTGGTGGAAGAGGAAAAGGAGCAAGGTTTGAAATGTATGGAGCCAGAAGCCAGTCTAAGAAAAACCTTCTTATCATCAGACATGCAATTATCAGGAGAGGATTCAGTTCTCATCATTACCTAGTCAAAATAAATGTTCTCCCTTGTAAGGAATAATTTGTAATGCATATACACAAATGTAAATGAACCATTTTTTTTATGGGATGAAAAGGAAACTAAGGACGGGTGCAGTGGCTCATGCCCATAATCCCAGCACTTTGGAAGGACGAGGTGGGTGGATCACTTGAGGCCAGGAGTTCCAGACCATCCTGGCCAACATGGTGAAATCCTGCCACTACTAAAAATGCAAAAATTACCTGGATGTGGTGTGTACACCTGTAATCCCAGCTACTCAGCTACTTGGGTGGCTGAGGCGCAAGAATCACTTGAACCCTGGAGGTAGAGGTTGCAGTGAGCTGATATTGCTCCACTGCACTCCAGGCTGGGTGACAGAGCAAGACTGTCTCAAACAAAGAAAGAGAAAGAATCCATCAAAATTCCTGTGTCCATAGGACAAAACCTTACCCAGTGCCACAGTGAGTCTGTCTGTGTGTCCATCTGCAGGTTGCACGCCACCAACTATCCATAACTTTAAAAAAAGCTTTACCTGACCACACTAGAGGAATTATCTTTCTGTTCTGTTAAAAGCAATACCAAAAATTTTTGTCATATGAAAAAGCAAAATGTATGCAAGAGAAAAATGTAGGAAAATGTAGAATTCAATCAGGTAACTAATTAAAATATTCAATAATGTATAGTTTTGTGACGTACAGAAACTTAGCAGCTTTTAAGAATTTAAATGAACCCCATTCCTAACTCATTTTGTGTGTTGTTTTCTTTAGTTCTGAGCCCCACACAGCCTGGATCTGAAAGAGTTCATTCATCCATGCATTTGTTCAGCAGATGCTTACAGAGCCACCACTGCAGGACAGGCAGCAACGCAGCCAGCAAGAAAGCTGGTGCTGGCATCAAGGGGTGAACAGCCAGGTGGGGCACATGATCGTCAGGATGTCAACAAGCACATTCACGGGAAGCTGCAGAGCTGCAAGGTGGAGGGAGGAGCAGAACCGCAAGAAGGAAGGGGAAAAACTTGCAATGGGTTGGTCAGAGGACCTCTGAGGAGCTGATGCTTAAGCAGAGACAAGGATAACGGGAAGGGACCAAGTAGGCCAGGAGCTGAGGAAAGAATGGGCAGGGGCCACGGCACGATCAAATGTTCTGAGACTGTGTCAGGGTGGTTGGAGGGAGGTTATTATCGTCCAAAAAGAAGAGCAAGGCCAGTGGGGTCAGACAGATGACAGTGAAGGCTGGGTGGTGGTGGAGATGGACTGAAGGGCTCCATGAGGAGACAGCATGCATTGGCGTGCTGTCCCCGTGTCTGGGATGAAAGATAGCACGTGAACATTACACCAAGCAGAAAGAGTGATTAAAGGCGATACACAGACTCCCCTGTTCTCCGCCAGCAAACTTCCTGCTTCTTCCTCGGTCTGGTCTAATTACACACAGACTCCCGTCTTGACTAGTCACCCCAGAACTCATGTGTAAAGCTAATACGCAGAAATGAGGCTTACCAAGGGGCAGGGAGAGCCTTCCAATTAAACATCTTCCGCAGCAAATGGGAAATGGCGCTCTTTAATGTCGACTCCAGCTGCTGCATTCTAAAAGAAAACCAGGCCGAAATACATGATGGTTGGGACACTTCCTCCAAATATCAAAGCTGAATACATTCTTTTTCAACTTCAGCACAGCGATCCTTCTCTAAACAGCACCAGCCAATGGAAGTCACAGCTCTTCTTACTCCAGAGAGTTATATAGAATCAGTCCCTTTGTATATATTTTTAAGCCGAGGAATTTGCATTCTCCTGGTTTTTCTTTGGAAATGGTGACTCAAGTCTTTTACTGGTCTTGTCCTCAAAGAACAGGAGGAGTGACTGCTCTCACCGGACAGACAGCTTATTCCGAGGGGAGGGCTGAGGGGATTCACCACGTCTCTGGTTCCTCAGCTGCTTGAAAATCGAAGCGGAATTCTCACAGTGGCCTGTCCCCGAGCAGCTCAGGGAGCCTGATGAGTATCGTCTCAAAGCCACGCCATGGGTGTGATGGAGTCTCAGCAGGTCTGGACCAGAAGCAAAGAGCAGCCCTTCACAGGAGAGCGCATGGCCTTCCTTCGTAAGGCGGAGGTGACCACCGAAGAAAACAGCTGCAGGCTGTGTCTACAGTGGGTATCACATAAGGAATCCCCAGGCAAGCCCAGCTGGAATTAGCTGCCACCTGTGCCTGCCCATGGGGCACTCTGCGTACATCCACTACAGCTCATGGTGCTGGAGTCCCTAGTCCCTATGGCTGTCTGTGCTACAGATCTCGAACTCTTAAAAGGCAGGGGGCATGTGTGGTTTGACTTTGCTTGATAAAAAGTCACCCCCCACCACCACACACACAGCACGTGGCAGGCACTCAGGAGCTATTGAATGAATGCAGTGAGCTGACGCCTTGGCCGCAGGACATGGAAACGCATACACAGGGCCACAGAGCCCTGCTAAGCCCATGGCGCTGAAACTGCTGGAGCACCTGCTGACCACAGTTCTTCAATGGTTTTCTCCAAGAACACATCAGAATGGAAGCACCAGGGCCTCTCTCTCTCTGGGTGCATACATTCACTGCATCAATACACATGGTCCAATTGGTCACCCCAACTGCTCATCGTATCCAGGAAAATCTCCATGAGAAATCCAGCATTTTGGGGGAGAAGCTGAGATTCTCAAAGTAGAAAGCCCACTGGCTAGAGGACACAGAGACACACGTGCTGTGGGGCTGGAACCTGCAGGACAGCTGGGCTGGGAGGCAGCCTGAGCTGTTGGCTGGGAGTGGAACCAGCTACCTTGGAAGGAAGTGAGGTGTCCATCCACAAGCACCCACACAAAGCCAGAGGGCCCTGTTGTACCGGGAGGGAAGCTGGATGGCATCACAGTTCGCCCCTCTCAGCGTGGGTACGAATCCATCATTGTTTGTTTGTCCTGACAAAGCACATTGCCATATGTTAATTTGGCCACTGCAGTTAGAATGGATCAGGAACAAAACCTCACTATTCCTATTCGTCGAGTCATTGCCTGGTTTATTGGTTGTACAGACTTCATGGATAGGGAACCTGAAGATCATATACAAGGATCAGAACATTTTCTGCAGAGGAGATGTAGAGTCCAGGGATGAACCTCCATGCTCACCCCAAGCCTGCTGAGAGGCACCTGTTTTTCACTCCATGATTTTGTGCTGAGTCCTGCCTTATGCCAGATGCTGCTTTGCAGTGCAGCGAGAATGGGCCCACAGAAGCTATTCTAGCATGGAGATTAACTCTGGTAAAGGAGACCAGCAAAGAGCCAGCGACAGCATGCCCCCAGAATGAGCACAGCTGTGATAGGTAGATAGATAGAGGACAGAGCTAGAGAACAGCACAGAAGGCCAACTTAGGGGTGGGAGGAGTGCAATAAAGGCCTCTCTGGAGAGGTAGTATCCACGCTGAGACCTAAAGAGAAGGAGAACAAGGTGAGCCAGGCAGGGACATTCTCGAAGCAGGAAAATATGTGTGAGGGCCCTGTGGTTGGTAGGGAGGGAAACCACAGCCTGCTGTGGGGCCGGAAGGGTGAGCAATGCTGCAGTGGCACCAGGGAGGGGAACCATCAGTGTGGGGTTCTCATGACCAAGGCCCCAGAGGCGGAACACAGAGACACCATTCAGCAGGAACCAGCGTTGATAGGAGACTTGGGGAACACAAGGATAAGGCATTTGAGGTTCTTTTAAAGCTTTCTGCAAAAATCACATCCTCAGAGGTCTGGACGCGGGGATTTGGAGCAGGCCTGAGTCTGGCAGGCTGCTGAATATTTCATGCAGCCTCCTCGGCTGGCCGGCCCCTCGGTGTTGGGCATGGTCTTCCTCTTCATGCATGATTTACAGGGCTCTGCATTAATATGCCCCAGCCCCATTTATCCTGGTCTGCGGACCATTAGCATGAGCAACTAAACATACATTTCCAGGAGCCCAGATCCCCAGCCTGAGCCCAGTCTAGCTGACAGCTTTCCACTTTCTCCTAACCACAGGAGTTGGGGGACTGGAGGACAGGGGACCACCTGTTGTGTGAGAAGATTCCAGAACCGCCTGTGGATTGGATGATTTCCCCCCTCTTCCAGAATTTTTACCTTAGAAATTCATCATTCCCTCTTTCCCTTTTGGATGATAGACAGTTCTTTCATGTACTGCTGAGAAGATAATTCAGAATTCTGTTTATTCTAATGCAGTTCAAAATGTCTGTGACTAGCATCTGAAAATAGCTCTGTGTTAAATACTGGCAGCCAGAAAGCTTTGGGAGCCTGTTTCTCACCATCCCCGGGTCCTCCAGCAGGTCCATCCGTCTGTCTGTGTCTGTGTGAAAAGTAGCTCCTTTGTCTCAGGCTTTGCGGGACTGGGCTCTGTGGGGTGGTTTGGGGGAGGGGAGGGTCACGGTTGGATATCGTGTATGGTGCATGTTCTGTGTGTTAAGCTTTGTGCTGGACCCTGGGAAGGACCCTGTCCTCTTGCAGCTTTCAGTCTGATGGGGAGACAGGCACTGAATGGGGAAATAGACACTAAAGAGACATTCACTGACCATCACCATGGTGACGGGGCTTCCATCCTAGGGGTCCTCAGATTCATTTCATTTGGGGAAGCGATTGCAGTGACTGGGGCTGGAACCAATGTGGCTCACAGGGAAAGGAGCAGCTAGAAACAAGGGAAGTGGGAAGCAGAGAGGTGGAGAGGGAGTGGGGAGGGGTCCGAGGTCAGAAAGCCAAAGAGTCAGGCTGAGGCATCATCGGTAGAGGTGTAAGTACCTGGGACAGGTGTCAGGAGGGGAAGGAGTTGGGGGCAGTCACATCAGGGACACAGGAGCTGGCTCCAGTGGATGTTGCCAGAATATGAAGGGGAAATCTGAGAACACAGCAGTCATAAGGACAATGACCAAATCCAGCTCCTCAGTGTGTCTGGGGCATGTAGGCAAGGTGGGCAGGGAAGGCCTCGTGTGCTGTGGTCCTCCCCCCTCTCCCACCTTATTTCTTGCCTTTTTCCCCTTACTCTGCACATTCCTAGCCACAAGGACCTCCTCCCAGTTCCTTGAATTCTACACTCCCTCCTGCCACAGGCCCTTTGCTCAGGTCACCCTCTTCCAAGAACACTGGTTCTTTCTTTCCACTCTCAAAGAAATCGTCACCCCTCCAGGAAGCCGCCTCTGCCCTCTCCTTCCCCAAAACTATCCCAAATTCTTCTATGAGCTACTCTTATAGCCACAGGTACCACATCTCCTTGGGGCTTATTCCTGTTGAAATTTTACACACATTGATATATTTTTAAAAAAATATCTGTCCTTCCTGTTAGATTCATGCTCCTTAAAGACAGCAAGGAACCACATCTAATTTTGTTCAACATAGAGTCTATGTAACTGGCATGAAATCAATATATTCTTTTATTATTTTTGGAGATGGTTTCTCTCCCTGTCACCCAACCTGTAGTGCAGTGGCAGGATTATAACTCATGGCAGCCTTGAACTTCTGGGCTCCTGCAGGATGGATGGATGGATGGATCAATGGAAGTATGGATGGCAGGATGGATGGATGCATGGATGGGAGGATGGAGCAATGGGTATATGGATAGACGGCAGGATAGATATATGCATGGGAGGATGGATGGGAGGATGGATGGATGGATGGATGAATGGATGGATGGATGGATGGATGGGAGGGTGGATGGATGGATGGATGCATGGATGGATGGATGGACAGACGGATGGAGGATGGATGGATGGGAGGGTGGATGGGTGGATGGATGGATGGATGGATGGGAGGGTGGGTGGATGGATGGGAGGATGGATGGATGGATGGATGGATGGATGGATGGATGGATGGATGGATGGATGGGAGGGTGGGTGGATGGATGGGAGGATGGGAGGATGGAAGGATGTATGTATGTATGGATGGATGGACGGATGGATGGAGGATGGATGGAAGGAAGGGAGGAAGGGATGGGAGGATGGATTATTGGAGGATGGATGGATGGATGGATGGATGGGAGGATGGATGGATGGACGGATGGATGGGAGGATGGATGGATGGATGGATGGATGCATGGATGGATGGATGGATGGGAGGATGGATGGATGGATGGATA
>NW_012114444.1:4299802-4350149 GCF_000951035.1 Colobus angolensis palliatus
GAGAATGGATGGGAGGATGGAAGGATGTATGTATGGATGTATGGATGGATGGACGGATGGATGGAGGATGGATGGAAGGAAGGGAGGAAGGGATGGGAGGATGGATTATTGGAGGATGGATGGATGGATAGCAGGATGGATGGGAGGATGGATGGATGAATGGATGGGAGGATGGATTGGAGGATGGAGCAATGGGTGTATGGATAGATGGCAGGATAGATGTATGCATGGGAGGATGGATGGAAGGGTGGATGGATGGGAGGATGGATGGATGGGAGGGTGGATGGGAGGATGGAAGGATGTATGTATGTATGGATGGATGGATGGACAGATGGATGGAGGATGGATGGAAGGAAGAGAGGAAGGGATGGGAGGATGGATTATTGGAGGATGGATGGATGGATAGCAGGATGGATGGGAGGATGGATGGATGGATTTTCAATCCTTCCACCTCAGCCCCCTGAGTAGCTGGAAGTACAGGTGTGCATCACCATCCTTGGCTAAGAAATCAATATTGTTAATGAATAAATGAGGAAACAAGTGAATGTAGAACTCAGACCTGAGAGGAGATTAAGATAACTAGACCCTGCAGTGGCAGAAGGGCAAGTTGTGGATGACAGAAAAGTGCCTGAAATCTCCCTATGAGAATCACTGTAATCCCATATTTCAGGATTTCAGACCTACTGAACACCCCCCACCCCCACCACTTAGATTACAACAACTTTGCTGAATTTGAGACAACTAAGCCGTCCATCCAGACATTTTATCCATAAACCATTAGGTAATGCAATACTTGGACTGAGCTCACCTGGGCAAATTGCTTTGAATACAAAAAGTCAGCATCAAAATGCAGCACGTGTGACCTCCCCACTCCTGAGCATACACTTGATCACGTTCCAGGCAGGTTTCTTCCGGCACTTTGTGGCTGGGACAACACGTGAGCTGAAGCTGCAGAGCAGCACCACTGCTGCTCAGCTGATGTCCTCATCCCACTCAGGTCACCAGGAGATACCCTGTGTCTCAACACGCAGACCAATAACTCTAGGTAAGAGCTCTCTAGCCGGTGTCTGGCCCCTGTTCCATCTAAGAGGCTGCCAGGACTGAGCATCAGGAACCAGATGACCTGGCCCAGGGCTGCTGTAAGCCTACAGTCACTTGCATTCTCCAAAGTTCAGGGCAGATGAGTTCTGTTGCAATGGCAAAGCCCATTGAATATTTACATTGTTTTAAATATCAGTGCATCCCCAAACCTGTGAGTGACTGACAGAACAACAGAAACTTCCAGTGTGGGATCTGCTAGAAAATAGTCTGAATGGAGTATGAATGGAGTATGCTCTAGCCAGTGGTTCTCAAGATACTGCTGCAAAACACATGCTACTGGAGGCAAAAAGGCAAGGGATATGCATGCCAATGGAGCTTGGAGGGTTTCCACCCTACTTAGATCTGTGTCCCCTATGCATCTGCCTAGCAATATGGATAAAGTCAAGCCCTATCCACAAAAGCACCCTTGAGACAGGGGCTGCTCCCCATCCTGTTCTCTGTATTCACCGTCACTCAGGGCAGAGCTTGGCCTGGGCCACAGGACCGAGGCCTTTCTCTTAAACTTTCCCAAGGCCTGGATGCCTTGATGGTTGTCTGGACCAGGCAGGCAAGAGAATGATGAAACTCTTTTCATCAACAGGCCTCAGACGAGGTAGTCGGGCCACTGGAGAAAAAATTTAACAATCACTTCTTTACCAGCCATCCCCATTACCTTCTCAAGCCAACCTCCAGTTTACATCTATCTCCTCTGCATTATACCAACAATCTAAACACCTCTCTCCTTCAGTTGTCAGGGACTGCTTATGGCCAAAGCTTAAATCCTATTGATGGTTAAATAAACAAAAGAATCACGTACAAATGGATGCATAGATGAATGACAAGTGAACAAAGACGGATGGATGGATGGATGGATGGATGATACATGCATGGCAGGAGGGCAGGATGGATGGATGGGAGGATGGATGGATGGATGGATGGATGGATGGATGGATGGATGGATGGACAGATGGATGGATGCATAGACAGATGATGAATGAAAAGAAGGAATGATGGAGGGAGAAGGGGAAAACAAATGGCTCTTTCAGCTTCCAACAAAACTATGACCAGTCCTGCCTCAGTATTTGTCAGCTGAAAATGAACTAAAGACAACCTTAATTTTTGAATTATAAGCCAACCTTAGTCTTCCCAATGAAATAATTTCTTTTGAGATGGAGTTTCACTCTTGTTGCCCAGGCTGGAGTGCAATGGCACGATCTTGGCTCACAGCAACCTCTGACTCCCGGGTTCAAGTGATTCTCCTGCCTCAGCCTCCTGAGTAGCTGGGATTATAGGCACGCACCACCATACCTGGCTAATTTTGTATTTTTAGTAGAGACAGGGTTTCTCCATGTTGGTCAGGCTGGTCTCAAACTCCTGACCTCAGGTGATCTGCCCGCCTCGGCCTCCCAAAGTGCTGGGACTACAGGCACGAGCTACCGCTCCCAGCCTCCAGTGAAACAATTCTATCGTAGACCATCTAAATATCAAGATTCTCTAACATAGATAAAGGTGCAGAAAGGTTCCCCCACCACCTGCCCTTTCAGTTCATTCCAACTGCAATGCTTTTTCTCTTCCCTCTGCCCACTCAGAGCTCAAATGAAGTGTCATCTGCTCAGCGAAACCTTTCTTGACCACACAACCTAAAATACTTGCCCACCTCAATGAACTGTCAGTTTATTTTTCTTCGTAGTTCATGAGGTTTCCTGCTATTGTTCTCTTCATTTGCTATTGTTCTATGTATATCTCCCCTGCTGGCGGTGAGAGTATAGTTTTTCCTTTCTTATTCTTGCTGTGTCCACAGCTGCTGTCCTGTTCAGTACCTGGCGGACAACACAGGTCTGTTTATTAGAGGCGTGCGCGATGGAAGATCATGTCTCTCAATCTGTCTTGGTGGAAGATTGCTAGTGTTTATGGTCTAGAGATCTGGGTAAAATCCAGTTCTTCTACTTGGCATCTGAGTGAACTTACAAGGGGTCATTTTTGTATGCTTTTGAGCACTGTGCTGGGTGCTATGGACACAGCCACCCGTGGGACTGTGCTGGGTGCTATGGACAGAGCCACCCGTGGGACTGTGCTGGGTGCTATGGACAGAGCCACCCGTGGGACATCGGAGGTCCCTTCCCTCCCAGAGATGAGCTCACAGACCCTGTGAACGTCATTTTCCTCATGTGGGGATAATAATTGCTACATATGTCTTTATGGTGTGGGAGGGTGAAATAAGGTGATGTTGTCACATATAAACAAGGCTTGTATGTTGTGACATACAAACAAGATTGATTTTTGACATACAAACAAGGCATGGGACTAAAGTTATATCTGAAAGCAGGATAGCAATTAGGGCACTTGGGTTGCCAGTGGCCAGAACAGACTCAGACCAATGTGAGCAAAAATAGAACTCAAGGGGCAGAGATCTGTGAGCTCACAAAATGATATCAAGTTTGAGAATTGAGACAGCTCTGAAGGTCAGAGCAGTAGGATTCTTTTAATTATCTCAATAGACAACTTCCTCTAAAATGAATGAATCCTGGCCACTTTTTCCTTCCCTGGTTATTCCACTCAGCTCCAGAGAGCAAGGCTAATGGGCCTGGCTTGCCTTCTAGCCAGCTCTGGACAGGTGGGGAGGATCCATTAGTTTGATCCAGACAGCCTTCAGTGGTGAAGAGGTGTTAGTTTTCCCAAGAAAATTAGGGGTTCTGTTGTCCAATGAAGAGAGAATTGGTGCCAGAAGGTTAGAAAACAAATTTCCACTGTTAAAATTATGTCAAACTAATTCTGGCCAAAAGTTCCATCAAAACACTTATTTTCCAACAGTTCTCATTGAGTATTGATATGGGTTAGCAAATAACATTAAAACAACAAGTTTCTATCTGTTTATATTTTGCCCATTTCAAGTTTAATTAAAGCTACAGGAAATACAAAGCTCGACTGGATGTGTGTGTTGGGGGAAGTGCTTTCTTAGAAGAAACCTACGAAATTCCACATAAAATCTAGTGGCAGGGAAAACATCCTTAATCAATACTGAAATCTTAGATGTGTAGAAAAGAGAGAAAAAAAGAGTCATATCTGACTACATAAAAATTGAGAGCTTTTCTATAGCAAAACCCTTTGCAAACAATGTCAATAAAGATTTATTTAAAAATCTGCAACACAGATAACAGGCAATGGGTTAATAGCTGTTATATACACAGACCTCTTATTAAAACGAGAAAAAGAAACGACCGAGTAGAAAATGAACAAAAGGATTGTGAATATGTAACTCACAAGAGTACTGTATATCCAAATGGCCGAGAAGCTTATGAAGAAAACAATAAACCTCAAACTCACTGGTCATCAGAGAAATGCAAGTTAAAGTTACAATGAGCCATTAATAAACACCCACCAAACTAGCAATCATTTCATAGAGTAATAGCGCCTATAGCTGACGGAGACTCAAGGAGAAGACAGATTTAATGGCTTTGCATGGCAGGTGAAAATGCGTGTGCACCCCATAGTGGGAAGATGGCGGCGGATATTCACTCTGGAAGACAAATACATGAGTCAAAAGGAAAACTGGATGTCTGCCCCTTCCTTCTCATTTTCATTCATGTGGCTTGCACATCCTGAATGCTGATTATGTGGGAGGAAGTCTTTTGGCTCGTTTCAGGCACCCACATATATTTGCCAAATGACTGATTTTGCTTTGGATTTTTCAGGGCACAAGTGTAGAGGCTGTCTCCATTGGATGGCATGCCTGTGGCTACAAACTTCTCTACAATACAAGGGATAAGGGCACCTTGATAGGAAGAAAATGAGATCCCATCCAGCCCTGATACCAGCACGTTCCTTCTCTTACAAGCCGGCCAGATGCTCAGGGCTTCTCCGTGAGTTGTGGTGGCCTGAGGGTCTTCATTGTCAACCCTTTCAGCAGGGCCTGTGATGCGGGAAGGGATTTAGTGGGTTAGTGGCTTCCCACATCTTCAGCTGTTCCCTCCACTGGCTACACCCCACACACTTACAACATATTCATAATCAACTTCAATTCCCAAACTTCAACCCTGCTCTTTCCTCCCAATACAACCCTTGACTTCTCTTCTTCATCTCCAGACTTCTCAAAAATGTATCCTCCCCTTGCTACCTCAGTTCTTTCTCTTCCTACCTTCATCACTCTTTACATCTTTGCCTCGACTCTCAGAGGACTCACACGGAGGCCCACCAGAGGACCACCTGCAACTCCCTGCTGTCTACAGCCAATGTCCTCTCCCCCCGCCATTGTCCTCCTTGACCTTCAAAGCATTTGGTCCAAGAACACAGCTTACTCATCACCGCCTGTAGCTCATATCACACCTAGCACCTAGGGAGTACAAAATACGTGTTGACGGAGAGAATGATTAAGTAAAGGAGTAAACACATACACAGATAAGAATTTCCAGCCCAAGGCCCTGGCTCAATTTCTTCTGTCTAATGTAGACTAGAGAAGACTTTAGCATCTCTTTTCCTTAAGGGACATCTTAAAAATGTCTTTATACTTTTACTCATGGTTCCCTGAGAAAAAAGATGTGAAAAGGGACAGCTCTGAGGTCAGCTTTAAGAAAGTTAATTCTGACCTGGTACAAAGCACTATGGATTTTTCAAATTTAATTCTATAGGAAATTTACTCTGACTGAAGTTTACTTTAAGAAAATACATTATAGGGAAAATTGGAAAGACAGATTTTGAGATATTTTCAGGGCCATCAGAGTGACAGATGCCCCTGTCTAAAGAGGTTGTAAGCCTAATCTGTGAGCAAACTTGATCAGGACACCCACTCTTCATTCACCCATCCATCCATTTATTTAAGAATGATTTGTCAGGGGCTTACCCTGTACCTGGTAGTGTGAGGCAAGATGATGAGAACTCCTGCCTGGATCCTCATAGGTAGAACCCCAGTGGACAATATAAAGAATTAGAATGCATAATACATTTGGAGTGACCACAGCTAAAGGGGAAAGCAGAGAACAGAGTGGGCGCAGGGTGTGCGATGGTAAATACGGTGCCCAGAAATGCCCTCACTGAGAAGATGGCATTGGACCTGAAAGAAGACAGGGCAGAGGGCAAGTCAAAAGTCTCACTAGCTGGTGGTGGGACCAAGCTCTGTCTCATTCTCCCAGGTACAGGTGTTGTGCATTTGTGGCCCCTGAGCTTTGGTCCTTGCCAGTCAAATCTCTCCTGCCTGCTGCTGCCTCACCTGCCTGGATAACTGCGGCAGCATCTCTGGGCAGCTCTCTCTTTAGTTGACGTGGGGGCTAGGCTCCCACCTGAAGGTCAGCTGGGGCACGGTCTGGTCCTTGTCTCCCTCTTCCTGTGGATGATGGATCCTGCTCCCCTATGCTCTGTTACAGGCAGAGAACTGAGATAAACAGACTGACCACAAAGGATCATGGAGGGACCCATTTGACTTCGGTCTCACTTTCATTGTTTGCAGAAACTTCTCAGATAAATGGCCCCAGGCCCCTTTGTTGCATCCATTTATACATTTTGCCCTCCATCCTTCAGTTCTCCACTTGAGGCTTAGACAAAGTGGGTGGGTCCCACTTCCATTTTCTCCTCCCACACGGCCCCAATATTAGGGAGGAAAAAGACCCCAACACGCATGCTCCTAGTCTCCCTGGAATTACACCTGCTTCCCTTAAGTGTAGGTACCTCCTGTCCTCACAAACACAGCCTAGAAGGTGAGCACAATTCTCCTACTTCCAGATGGGGTAGAATGGAGCCAGGTAACTTCCCTAGGTTTGCACATGTAGGAAGAAGTCGTGGATGCAGAATTGGGACTGGCACCCCTGGACTCCAGGTCTACATCCTCAACTAGCATGCTCCGTTGCCAGCTGGAAGCAAAAACCAGGTCTCTCTTGTGGGTAGTTGTATCTCTGGTGTACCGCATAGCACCTGGTGCATTGTGGCTGCATTTTCAACATTTGGTGAATGAAAGAAGAAGGGAGGGAGGGAAGGTGGTAGGAAGGGAACGATGTAGAGCAGAACCTGGAGGGGTATCAGTCCTCCTGCTCAGAACCAGAGACACAGCTAGCTGGAAGTACCCAGACAGACGCTCCTGGGTCTGCCCCTACCTTAGTCAGATGCATAACTCACTCATAACTCATCCACAGGTCATAAAAGTTGGGGGGGTGGTATCTGCCTCCATCTTTGAATTTCACGCATAAAATTTGCATGCATAATAACCTCTGCCAGATGTTCACAGGTGACAGACTTACAGCTCTCCTCTCTTTCTGCAGAGCGCACCAGGTCACATCCTCAAGTTACTGGTAAGAAAATCATCCAACTGCCAGGGCAGACATTCTAGTCTCTATAATTTTTACCGCTGAGCAATTAAAAAGGAGCCACAGGCCTGCCAGAGAGCTATTCTGAGAGACTTCCCAGGTCTGAGTCCTCATCCTTCTAGCTGCCGTGCATCAATGGAGACAGATGGCCCCAGGGCCAGGAGGCTCCGTTTTGTGGAGAAAGGTCAGCATATGCCACTTTGATTCCCTGTCCCTAACACTTGAGAAAGGAAAATGTTTATGAAGGCAAAGTCCTTCCCAGAAAAATCCAACAGATCTCTGCAGCGTAGGCGCCACTCATCCATGCTTTCCAGTTTTTTTGTTTTTGTTTTTTTTTTGGTTCCCAGAACTCCGTCTCAAGACGGAGTTTCAGTCTTGTTGCCCAGGCTGGAGTGCAATGGTGCTATCTCGGCTCACTGCAACCTCTGACTCCCGGGTTCAAGCAATTCTCCTGCCTCAAGTAGCTGGAATTACAGGCATGCACCATCATGCCTGGGTAATTTTGTATTTTTAATAGAGATGGGTTTCTCCATGTTGGTCAGGCTGGTCTCGAACTCTTGACCTCAGGTGATCTGCCCACTTCGGCCTCCCAAAGTGCTAGGATTACAGGCATGAGCCACTACACCCGGCCATGTGGTCTTTAGTGTTAGAGAACCAACCCAGAGATTGAAAAGAGCCATCACCATGTCCCTTGAGGTAAACTGCCTTGAGATCGCAGAATGGGGGAAACATTACAGAAGAAAACCTCTCTTGATCAAAGAGGGGTGAAAGCTGTATGTCCCTAAGCATGAGTCTAATGCTGGAAGCTGAGGGCTTTGACACAGAGTTGCCCTCTTCTGATTCATATGGAGCCCCCAGAACTCACATCAAGAAGCTGGGTGCAGGTTCAGCACCCCCACTTCCTCAATCTGGAACCCTGTGCAATCTCTTCTTGCATCTCAACTTCCCCGTCTTAAACTGGGAATAATACGTATTCCAGGATAGTTTGAAAAATTAAATGAGAAAGTGTGAGCTGATGACTACTGTTGTCCCATATCGTCTCAGTTGGCAGGCACAACAATGTGTATTATCCTTTCACACACTTGACTCTTGAACACTGTGGGGGCTTAGGGGACCCACTGCCCCACTACCCCCTGCACAAGTGAAAATCCACAAATAACTGTTGACTCCCCAAAAGTTTAACTACTAATAGCCTACCCTTGGCTGGAAGTCATACCAATAACAAACAGTTGATTAAAACATATTTGCTATGTTATATGTATATTGTGTTCTTGCAATAAAGTAAGCTAGAAAAAATAAAATGTTAAGAAAATAAGAGAAAATAGATTTACTATTCATTAGGTGGAAGTGGATTGTCATAAGGCCTTCATCCTCATGGTCTTTGCATTGAGTAGACTGAGGAGGAAGTGGAGGTGGTCTTGCTGTCTCCAGAGTGGCAGAGGTAGAAGGCCATCAGCATGGAGGGGGACCCATGCAGCTCAAGCCCCCTGTTGTTCAAGGCTCAGCTGTAATTGTTTTTTGATCCATCTGATGAAGAAAGTCTCAGTTTCAGAATACTGTGTCTTTAACACCTCACTTTACTCATTTATCTTCTCAATAAAGAGCACAGTCCTTGGACTCAGAGCCTTTGGTAATTAATATTTCACAAAGATGCATTCCCTTTTTATTGTATTAATCATTCCTGTTCTCTCCTATTAATACAAATGACACTGGCTTTCCATCTGTGTAACTGGTTCCTTTTAAAATAACTATTCCAGCTTAAAAATTCAACTAAGGAGACAAAAACTAGATCATAACAGAGACAGTACTTAGACACGGCAAAGTCGTAGGGAAGAAACACAGTGCCAGTGGATGTGGCCAAACCCTCGGGGAGGAAAGTGGCTGAGGCTGGACAAAGGCTGATGTTGGCGACACGTGTGGGGCAGCATCAGACGTGTGAGACCGGGTGTTTCTCCTGTGTGGTTGGGGGTGGGGCGGGGGAGAAAGAGGAGAAGAGGACCCAGCCCCAGAATTAGATGCCGTGTGGGGTGGAAGGGGTGGACAGGCCCTGCATCCACGCAGCCTCCTGCCCTTCCCCTCCACCTACATCACCTGTGCATGTGAAGTCTCCCCTGGCAGGCCCCCGTGCAGGGGCTCAGGATGCAAATTGGGCCCAGGCTGGAGGTGGAGGGGTAGGTAGGGTCATCTCCTGCTTTGGCTGTTTTCCTGTTCCCACTGGTAACGGGGCAGGACCCTAGGTTGCTGTTCAGTTACATTCTGACCTGCATGCAACAGGGTGAGGATAGAGAGGCCACTGAGCCTGAGGCCTCAGAGACAGACACTTCCTCTCCTGGGATCACAGGTGAAAAGCAGGTGTGCCGACAGCAGTGACGCCCAGTGGCGAACTCCTGATCTCCAGCCTTCTGAGCCATCCTGGCTGTGGCAGTCAGTGCTGTCCTGGCAGGCTTGCTACACAGTACTTGAGAGAATCCGGAGACAGCCAGAGCCCCTCCCCAGCATTTTTAACAATGACCTGTAAGCATCTGATTTCCAGGTCCTGAATCCCTTCCCGCTTGACCCAGCAGAGGGGCTCTGTGTCATGAGTGGACTCTGACAGTTGCCCTACCCCTCTACGAAGGCAGAAGGAAGGACAGAATTGTCATGGCAATGTCATCTCCACTGGATCCTGGGTGATTTGCTCAGGGCTTAGGAGCATGTGATGACTTACACCTGAGCCATCCCTTTACCGCCTACAGGAGATCCCTATCCTGCATCTTTTCACCTTCTTAGCAGTGTCCACCAGGCAAACCCTGGTCAGTTAAAACCCCTGGTCGATTAAAACCTGCACACCTGTCCAACTAGGAAAGGCCAAGTGCACATCTCCCTCCATTCCTGAGGGTGGAAGTTGAAGATGCCATGACAAACATTGAGTCTTCTTTTTAAATGAATTTCCTAGCCTTTACCTATCCTCCCCACTCCCCACAAAAAAATTAAAACCCCTTTTATTTATTTTGAGAACAGAGTCTCACTCTGTCGCCCAGGCTGGAGTGCAGTGGTGTGATCTCAGCTCACTGCAACCTCCGTCTCTCAGGTTCAAGTGATTCTCCTGCTTCAGCCTCCTGAGTATCTGGGACTACAGGTGCCCGCCACCACACCTGGCTAATTTTTGTATTTTTAGAAAAGACGGGGTTTTACCATGCTGCCCAGGCTGATCTCAAACTCCTGGACTCAAGTTATCTACCAGCCTCAGCCTCCCAAATTGCTGGGATTACAGGCTTGAGCCATCGCACTGGCAAAAACCTCTTTTATAAACTAAAGTGTGAAATCATATTTCACAAAGAAAATACACAGGTAGGCATAGTTTCCATAAAGAAAGAGCGAGGGAGAAGAGAGAAAGAACGATGACTAGATTGCAAAGGGTATTGCAAAGGGCTAATGGGAACTTGATTTTTGAGACAGAGTCTCACTCTGTCGCCCAGGCTGGAGTGCAGTGGTGCAATCCTGGCTCACCGCAACCTCAGCCTCCCGGGTTCAAGCAATTCTCCTGCCTCAGCCTCTCGAGTAGCTGGAACTACAGGCGCCCGCCACCATCCCAGCTAGTCTTCGTATTTTTAGTAGAGATGGGGTTTCACCATGTTAGCCAAAATGGTCTCAATCTCTTGACCTCGTGATCCACCCACCTCAGTCTCCCAAAGTGCTGGGATTACAGACGTGAGCCACTGCGCCCAGCCAAGAACTTAATTTTTTTAGCATTATCAGAATAACCCTGGCTCCCCTCTCCCTCTGGTTTGCTTTGATTAACATTTCCAGGAAAAATCTATGGCAATAACCAACCCCAGGCCCTGCTTAGCCTATTTATTTTCTGTAGCAACCTTGGTATCGGCTCTACCAGGTCACATTTGTAATTAGAACTCCTTGGGTGGCAGTCTCTGATGCTACTGCAAATACATTTGTCAAGCAACACGATGTTATTTATTTCAACTCTCCTTTGTTTCTTGCGGCAGTTTCTATCTGGAAGGAAGGCCTGGCTGTTCATTTTGGTGGGAGAACTCAATACAAAGTTAATTACTGAAAAGAAAGAATATGAGGAAGCCTGGCGACTATCCAGGCCATTTCTTCCAAAACACATTCCAAGGCAACTGGAACCAAGCAAGAGAGGCTCACAGTGCTTTGAACGAGCGAAAGAGGGCACGAGGAGGGACCTGGAGAATTGCCAGATCTTGCCAATCCTCGTTGGGGACCGACACACAGAAGATGAACGGCGGGAACAGGGAACTGGCTGCTTCTCACGCACTCATCATTAAGGCGCTACAACAATTTTTCTCCCGTTTGTTCCTTCTCTCTTCACACTCTAGGAACTGCAGGGGCAGAGAAATTTGGCTGTTAGTTTTCAATATAATTGGACTTCGTTGTGGCATGTGTAATCCGCTCTTTGCTGGTGCTGGGAAGTTTATCTTGAGACCACTGCTGCTCTGGTGGAGTGACTGGGAACTAGGTCAATATATTTTTTCTTTCCAGGGAAGCAGTGTACTTTTGAAGGGCTTAATAACAGACACAAAAGGCTGGACAATCTAGGAATGGACTGGGCCATTGATTGGCTCTATCCTCCTTCCCTCCACTTTCTCTGGTAATGGGAAGGTTTTAAATAGTGCTGTGTAATCCACATGACTGAAGCTGCAGAATGTGTCTTACAAGGACATCAAGCTACAGGCAATTATCCCACGAAAATGGATTTAATTGTTGTTCATATTTGTTGCAGTAAACATGGAGCAGTGAAAATATCAATGCTATCTATGCATCAGGAACTGTCCATGCATTTCTAAGGCTCTGACTGAGCATCTCTGATACTTTTGATGCCTGTCACAAATCTCCTGTGCCCCTCACATAGACAACATACAGCTGAGATGTGAGGAAGCTGCAGAAGGAAGCTTTGCAGAAGCTCTTGTGAAGACAGATTTTGGATGACTGCGTCAGGATTATTCCAGAGACTTGGCATTGGGACTCTCAGTGTGGAGGAATGCAGTAAAAATCAGGAGCTTGTCTGGCTCCCAAACTCCAACGGCTAGCTGCCTTGCACATACGAGGCTCCCGATTAAGATGTGGGAATGAATGAGATAACCAATAATCAGTAATCTAGACTCCTGGCTTAATGCTAGATTCAAAGGAATCCAGAAGTAGAGAGATAGAAAAACAAACAAACAAACAAAAAAATAGATGCAAAGGAAATCCCAGATGGCCTTAAACGTAACACTTGAGTTACCTTGGGCTAAGTATGAAGAAAGCCGGATATTGTCTCCAAATTATTTTATCTTTTTGAGACAGGGTCTTGCTCTGTCGTTTAGGCTGGAGTGCAGTGATATGACCATAGCTCATTCACTGCAGCCTTGACCTCCCAGCTCAAGCACTTCTGCCTCAGCCTCTCCAGAAGCTGCAACTACAGAAGCATGCCATCATGCCCAGCTAATTTTTTTATTTTTTATTTTTGTAGCAACTGAGTCTCACTTTGTTGCCAAGGCTAGTCTTGAACTCCTGGACTCCTGCCATCCTCCTGCCTCGGCCTCTGGTATCAATGAGTCCTCTTGTACCAGACTTGCCTTGAACCAAACTGTTTGTTGCAAGGTTGATATCTACCAGTTCAGAACCTTCTTGGAGGTTTTTGGCAAGTTTTCCAAACAGTAAGCTCTTTAAGAGCAACAATACGTCTGCATTGACAGTCTCGGTCCCTCACCTTCACCCCATTGAGTGCAGAGGTCCTGGCACAAAATAGCAATAACCAGAGGTCATTCCTAGCCTTTGGTTATTCCAGCCACTCTCTGTATTTTTAATGTGTTGGTTTTTCCTAGGGTAGAATGGACTCAATGAGATTTTCTTCATCTGCCATGCTACTCTCTCTCCCCTACAACCAACCCACTTTTGTGACCTTCAAAGCCTCACTGCAATGTGACCCTGCCCCAAGAAGTTTTCCCTGGCTGGCAATAGAGTGAACTGAATAAAGCACATGCTCTGATATCAGAGGGACGAGGTTGGAACTTTCAGCACCTGCTTACTGGCCGCATGACCTATTCCTTTCGTTATTATTCTCACTGTCTTTTATCTCCCCTTGCTCTGTAGTTCTCCAGCCTCAAGAGCCTGCCCTTTGGCGTGGCTTACAAGGTCCTTCACTTATATTTTCATGTGTCCAGCTGAGTGAGAAAAGAGCCACTGAAGGGTTAGAAGCAGAGTGATGTGATCTCATCTACTTTTTTTTTTTTTTGGAGATGCAATCTCCCTCTGTTGCCCAGGCTGGAGTGCAGTGGTATGATCTCGGCTCACTGCAACCTCTGCCTCCTGGGTTCAAGCAATTCTCCTGCCTCAACCTCCCAAGTAGCTGGGATTACAGGTGTGTGCCACCATGCCCAGCTAATTTTTATATTTTTAGTAGAGACAGGGTTTCACCATGTTAACCAGGCTGGTCTCAAATTCCTGGCCTCAAGTGATCCGCTTGCCTTGGCCTCCCAAAGTGCCAGGATTACATGCATGAGCCACACCTAGCCCCGCACCTAACCCTGTCTACCTTTTAGCAGGTTCACTCTGGCTACTGTATAGGCAATGAGGTGGCAGCAGGGCAGGAGCAGGAACAGGAAATCCAGTTTCCAGGCCAGGGCAGAAGCCACATGCAGGATGGAAGTCATGCAGGTTGGATTCTCGACATATATTGAGGGTTGAGCTGGGTGGCATTGTGATGGATTCAGTGTGAGGTGTCAGAAAAGAATGAGTTGAGGATGACCCGTATTTCTGGCTGGAAGACCTGAAAGGACAGGGCTTAAATTTCCTAGAACATTTTAAGGTAGGAAAGACTTTAGGAAAGTTTGGGGTGGGAGTTCTACTCTAGACACACCAGCTTTGAAATGACCTGTAGACATCCAAGCAGAGACGTAGAGAACATTTAAATATGGAGACTAGAAGATCACCAAGAGAGCGCATGTAGATGGAGAGGAGGCCCACAGACCGAGCCCCAGGGTATTCTAACATTTAGTGGCAGAGAGATGAGAGATATTCAACAAAATGAAGTAACATCTTAGAAGGACTAGCCACAGACTTAGAAGGAAAACTTGTAGAAGAGAAAAATCATGCCTCCAAGCCAGGTTGAGAAAGTCAAGAAGAGGAATGCAATATTAACTGGTCAGTGCTTTTGAGAATGGATCACTAGATTTTGCAATGCAAAAGGCACTGGAGATCTCGCAGGGTGGGGACAAAAGTGTGACCACAGAGACTGGGAGGAGAGGAAGCAGAGGCGATGAATACTGAGATTACTTTCCATGTGTTTCATTGTAAAGGGGTGTAGAGAAATTGGGTGATGAGAAAAGGGGCACTGAAACCAAGGGAGGTTTTCTGGTGCACATTTGTTGAGATAAGAGATGTTTCTGCATATTTTAAGGGATGAAGGAAGCACAATGCTGAGACACACGGAAGACAAACCCCTGGGGAACGGTGCTGGAGAAGACAGGAGGCATAGATGCCAGTGCGCACATGGAGATCTGGCCTCTGGGGTCTTGGGGACAGGGAGGCAGAGTCTTGGGGCTGAGTATGACGGGTGGATGTGTTGATGGGATATGTGGCAATTATGAGTGTCTGTTTCTTAGTGAAATAGGAAACAAGGTCAAGAGCTAGAAACAGATGCGGTAGAGGAGGGGTGAATGGCTCAAGAAGGGGAAGAGGTGTGGAGTCATCATCTCAGACAGTGGATAATGGGCAGACTCAGGGAACAATATCGGCTTGATGGGCAGAACCAAAGACTCATGACTCATCTGTGATTTTGCATTTAAAATAAATACAGAACATTGAGTGGTGTGTGTATATGTGTGTGTGTGTGTGCGTACATATTTACTTGCCTGGGTACAGGAAGAAGTAAGTGGGAGGTTGGATTTCACCTGCTTAGACCTTGCCATATTAATGGCTTCAAGAGAGATGAGAGATAGCCGAGTGTCTTCATGGGACTGATCCTAATATTTCATGATGGAGTCTAAACTAGATGAGGAAGGCAGTGAGGATGCAAAGGGGCCTGAGAGCTGAAAAGGGTGAGAAGAATGTAGGTCATGATGAAATTGATGAATTGGAGTTGGGGGAGCTGGAAAAGGAGTAGGTGTAGTTTGGAGAGAGGGACACTGGACATCCAGCTCCAATGGGGGTGCAAGTGAGGAGCAGTGATTCATGACCTGAGCTACCCAATGAAGTAAACTGGGTAGTTTTAAAATGCTGATGCCCAGCTCGTATCCCAATAGACTGTGCTCTAATAGATCTGGGGCACAGCATGCAGAGTGGAATTCTCTAAAGCTCCGCAAGGTTGAGAATCCATAGTCTAGAATATGACCCATGGGACTAAGTGACTGAGATAGGGAAAAATACAATATCTTTGGAGGAGAGAAGGTCACAAAACTGAGAACTTGGGATATTGAAAAGATCATTCAAAAAGACGCAGAAATCACCAAGAAGATAGCAGGAGTTATATGAAGAAAGTGCAGGGAGGTGGCTGCAATCCCCTTCACATATAAGGGGAGGGATCAGGGCATCTGTGGATAACAAGTGGAGTAGTGGGTGGTCTTGCTCTGAGATGTGAATTTCAAAGTGAGAGACGGGTACAGTTAGGGAGAAGGCAGGGACACCCTAGCTGAGTGGCACAGCCACTGATGATGAAAAAATATCATCACAATAATATATATAATGTTGCCAATATTATCCAAACCCCAAATGCAGTCACTGAAATCACATTTCCCTTTAGAGGAACAATCACTTTAATAATCATTCTGCACAGGCTTTCCCAGCTGGCTTGGAGAGTTGGCTGCAAACAGAGTCTCGGAGAGCTCTGACTGGACTGAGCGTCCACTCCACTCAGTAACAGCTGGTCTTTTGCACCGTACCCTCCACACCAGATGCAGAGTAACGGTCAACAGCCTGACACTGCTGTCAGCAGCATCTCCTTCATACTCTGAGGGGAGGTCTGGCCACTTTGGAGACCCCACAGCTCCTTTTCCAAACTCAGTTGCTCTCAAAAAGGCAACAGGCCGGGCGCGGTGGCTCAAGCCTGTAATCCCAGCACTTTGGGAGGCCGAGACGGGCGGATCACAAGGTCAGGAGATCGAGACCATCCTGACACTGCTGTCAGCAGCATCTCCTTCATACTCTGAGGGGAGGTCTGGCCACTTTGGAGACCCCCAAACTCAGTTGCTCTCAAAAAGGCAACAGGCCGGGCGCGGTGGCTCAAGCCTGTAATCCCAGCACTTTGGGAGGCCGAGACAGGCGGATCACGAGGTCAGGAGATCGAGACCATCCTGGCTAACACGGTGAAACCCCGTCTCTACTAAAAATACAAAAACTATCCGGGCAAGGTGGCGGGTGCCTGTAGTCCCAGCTACTCGGGAGGCTGAGGCAGGAGAATGGTGTAAACCCGGGAGGCAGAGCTTGCAGTGAGCTGAGATCTGGCCACTGCACTCCAGTCCGGGCGACAGAGTTAGACTCCGCCTCAAAAAAAAAAAAAAAAAAGGCAAGAAAAGGTCACCCAAAGAGGGGAAACCAGCACTTTTCACCTGCATCCCTCCACCGGGGCCCACTCCTCTGCATTAAATCTCAATGACACACTAGGAAAATGTGCCCCTTTATGTGCTTCTGCGAATCCCTCATTCATTTCAATGCTATATGTATATATGTTATGTGTGTGTGTGTGTGTGTATATATATATAAAATATCACAGAAGGAGCTCAAAGTTAATCTACCTGAGTTGTATTTTACCTTTTAAAAGATAATGCCTTCTTACTAGACACTTGGTAGGGCAGGCCTTGCATGCAAAATATACCCATACCTCGATGCATGAGAGCCCAAGTGGCAGGATATGGTTGTTTAATTTCAAGAGGCCAATTGTCAGTCATCCTGGAGACCTTACAGATGCCTCATGGGCTTGCCAATCACAGCATGTGACTTGTTCTGTCTACTCTCCCTTTTCTCCCTCAGGAAGTGAGTTCCCATTGTTTCAGGATTATTTTTTAAAATTGATTGAAAGGTAAGTTATCTGTGGACATATCCTCTAAGGAATAAAGAAAAAATTATATATATATTTAAAAATGTATATAATACTTATATACCTATATTATACATACTTTTATATACACATATATTACATATAACTTTATATATGTACATTTTATATATAATACACATGCATAATATATAATATGTAATTTTATATGTAATTATATTTATAATTATATATACGCTGCGGTGCTGAGCATGTACCGGGCATGGTGGAGACCTTTCCACATGGCTGTCTCATAGGTAAAGACCGTCACTGGTGTTCCAGTTTACAGACCAAGACATGGATGGAGCTCGGAGCCACCCTGAGTTCTTAGGGGTACCCTCTTCTTCCAACCACAAACATTCTCAGCCCACACCTCTTACCTAACACAACAGAGGGCACTGCTAAAGATGATGCATCTTAAATATGATAACATAAAACAGTTAAACATGCCTCCAGTTGTACATTTACCAACCTTTGAGGAAAAACAATGTATACATATATATAAACCCTTTGCCCTCGGCTCTGGACTTCGCATGCGCCACACCCAGGAAGCCACGTCCAGTTTGTCTAGGCTGGCGAGAGAACGTGAAGAGCATTTGAAGCAGCAGCAGGTATAGCCATCAGCTGGAATTTTGACTTATTTTTCCCTCAGTGCTTTATTGCTGCTTCACACACACAAAAAAAAAAATTGAAGAAAGTTTTAGTACCTTACCTTGTTTGAATCTTTCCAGAAATTCAACCTTTATTTATAGAAACAACAGCCTTCTTATTTGCACTCTGATGTCATCGTTCTACATCACATTTAATGCAGGGTATAATTACACTAGCAAGTATGACTGGAGTAAACAGGTTTGGGAACAAATATAACCTACTCTTGGGAAGCACACGACTGCACAGCGTGGACAGTGCCGGACGGCCCGGTGCTCTGGTGCAAGGTGTGAGTGAGCTCAGGAAGTGATGATTCAGAAGCTGCAGGGCTCATCCACGGCGAGTGTGGCGGCCACTGTGGAGTCTGTGCCATGGGCCAGCGGAGAGAGCTGCAGGGCTGGTTCTTTTGTGACTGATGAGGAGAAACCACACAGGAGCAGATCTTGAGATGTTTTTCACTGGTGTTCATCTGAGCCCAGCGTGGAGTGATAAGGTCCCGGTACAGCAGGTGGGCCATTGTAAAAGGCCCCTCGGAGTATGAGTATGTGGCTTTCCTGCTCCAAACACGTCTTTCTCCTGAGCCCGAAGTAGCCCACACTCCTCAGTGCCTACAGAGCCTCCAGGATCCTGCCTGCTTGTTTGCTCCTACAGCCTCCTCTTATGCTCCCCAGGCTACCCACTGGGTGCCAGCCTCCTTGGGGTCCCACAGTTACAGACACACCTGCTGTCTGCTGCCTCCAGGGCTTTGCCTAAACTCAGTGTCTTACAACACCCAGGCAGCTCCCACAACAAAGAGGAATCCAGTCCTACTTGCCAGTGGAAACCTCTTCCCCTCTCCAGGTGATACGCATCCTTCAGCCCTTGGCTTCTTCTGACCCCACAACGCACAGTGGAGTTCCTTCACAGACCCTGCAGCCTCCTGCCCCCAAATGTCACCCCCTTGCAAGCAGTGTGACTGCCTGTCACTTCACCATCCTGTCCTCTGACTCGTGAATAGCTCATGAAGTGCAGGGCTGGGCCTGTTCAGGGTGCCTGGCACACACAAGCCCCTTGAAAGGGTGTGTGTTCCTTGAAAGCGTGAGAAGCACTAGGCGAGGGGTGAATAAGCAGATTTAAGAAACACGAGTCAGGAGCCCACACCCTGCACTCCTGGTCCCCCAGCAGCCGAACACACATGTGGCCAGTGCAGTGACTCCGCGGATGCAGAAATGACAGCATCACAGAATGAAGCTCTGGTCCATCCTCAGAGCGGCTCCACCAGGGCTTGCTGGTGAGAAGCTCCACGTGGAAGATGAGAGGCGAGCTGTGTTTTTACTAAAGAGCAGGAGCCCCCAAGGATCCTCTGCACTGTGAAGAGGTCAGGTTCCAATCAGCGCTGTGTTTAGGAATCTCAGGAGCATGTTGGCAGGGTCAGAGCCCCGGGCTTCTCAGCAGGGAAAACGCTGAACTCTCAGAACATCTGCTCCAAGGAAACCCGAAAGGCAGACACTGCAATCCCCAGCAAGAAACCAGTGTTCTCGCCGTGCTGACCGGGGACGAGGCTGGAGCCTCTGGGCCTCCCCTCGGACAGGCAGCCTTACTGGTGGGAGCAGGGGCCTCTGGGCTCCCAGGCCTTTCCCCTGCCTGTTGCACTGACTCTCTGTGCTTATCAGTTCAGTTTTAACCAAAAGGCCTAGAGGCTTCCCAAACCCTACCCTAGGAAATAATAATCATTATTGTTATATTAACAGCAACCACCAGTTTTCCTTGAGCTCTTACGGATGCCATTGTTCTAAGTGCTTTGAACAAATGATCTCAGCAGTGGGTTGAAGGCTGCCCCCTCCCCCAGCCAAGAAAAGGTCTGTTCACATCCCAGCACCTGTGAATGTGACCTTATGTGGGAGAGGGTCGCTGCAGATGAAGTTAAGGGTCTGACGATGTCATCATCGTGGATGACCTTGGTGGCCCCTACATCCAATGACAAATGTCCTTTACAACATCAGAGAGGAGAGGACATCAACACACAGAGGAAGCGGTAACATGAAGGCAGAGGCAGAGATGGGAGGGGGTGACTACAGCCAAGGATCTCCAGGAGCCACCAGAAGCTAGGAAAGGTGAGGAAAATTCCTCCCCCAGAGCCTCAGGAGTGGACATGGCCCCACTGACACCTTGACTTGGGACTTCTGGCCCCCAGAACTGTGGGAGAGTGAGTTTCTGTCGCATGAAGCCACCAAGTTTGTTGTAATTTGTTACAGCAGACACAGCAAACAGTTACAATCTAACATAGCTATTTCCACAGGCGTCACTAAGAAACAACATCGGCTAAACACCTCGCAGTCATGCCATTTATTTCCAAACACCTAAATGCTGCTTTTTCAAAAGTTGATCACTTGTCAAACTTACATTTCTTAAAGTATGAGAACTAAGCATCTTAAAAGAATGAGAATTTCAAATTGTGTTTACAGTGAAGTAAGTGTAAGGTTCTTTATAAAGCAGGGGCCTTCAATCCCAGGGCCACAGGCGGGTACTGGGCTGCAGAGCAGGAGGTGAGCGGAAGGTAAGCGGGCCGTGCTTCCTCTGTGTTTACAGCCACTCCCCATGGCTCACATTCCCGCCTGAGCTCCACCTTCTGTCAGATCAACAGCAGTACTAGACTCTCATAGGAGCCTGAACTCGAGTGTGAACTATATACGCGAGGATCGAGGTTGCACACTCCCTATGAGAATCTAACGCCTGACAATCTCTCACCATCTCCAATCGCCCCCAGCTAAGACTGTCTAGTTGCAGGACAACAAGCTCAGGGCTCCCACTGATTCTACCTATAGTGAGCTGTGTAGATTTCTTGATATATTACAACGTAATACTAGAAATACAGTGTACAATAAATGTAATGCCCTTGAATCATTCCAAACCATCCCCCTGCCCTGGTCCACAGAGAAAACGTTGTCTTCCAAGAAACCAATCCCTGGTGCCAAAAAGGTCAGGGAACACCGTTGTAAAGTACAAACATTTTATAGAGAACAAGTAAAAGCAGCCAAAGTGGCCTGAGTTTTGTCATGTGCGCTGGTTGAAGGACTGTGTCTGTGCAGTTTTGCCTTTGGCTTCCTGAGAGCAGGTGTCCCAGAGCAGCTTTTTACTCCATGCAAGCTCAACAGAGCTTCTAAAAGCTGGGATGCAGAACCAGAGTGCACACATCCCTCCACTGCTTTCCAGCCATGTGATTTTTGACAAGCTACTTGGCATTTCAGCCTCTTTTTTTTTTGGAGACAGAGTCTCACTCTGTGGCCGGGGCTGGAGTGCAGTGGCGCGATCTCGGTTCACTGCAAGCTCCGCCTCCCGGGTTCACACCAGTCTCCTGCCTCAGCCTCCTGAGTAGCTGGGACTACAGGCACCCGCCACCACGCCTGACTCATTTTTTATATCTTTTTTTAGTAGAGATGGGGTTTCACCGTGCTAGCCAGGATGGTCTCGATCTCCTGACCTCGTGATGCGCCAGCCTTGGCCTCCCAAAGTGCTGGGGTTACAGGCATGAGCCACCGCGCCCGGCCACATCTCAGCCTCTTATTCCTCACCTGGGTGATGGTGCCCATTACAGAATTAACCACTCACTGCTGGTCCTGGGAGTCACGCCCGTGGAGCAGCACCAGGCACAGAGGGACCACCAGCTACCTCCCCCTCTTTGCCTGTGGTCATCTTGTCATTCTAGTTCTGCCTCCCTCTGGCCCTCACAAGGGACACAGGTCCCATGCCATAGACAGTCTCGGCATTTTGAAGTCAGCCCACAGAGAGTCGTTTTACAAGAATCTGATTTCCAACACCAATATCTGAGTCCAGGATGAAAGCTCATTAACTTGGGGTGGTAAAATGATTAAATTTCATCATTTTATCCTCGTTAACTTCTGGTTTTACACATCATAATTAAATAACTAATTATGGCATCCATATGAGTGTGACAAATAAGGTTAAGAAATTGACAATGTTATGCCCTTGAAAGGTTGGCCTGAGATTCTGTGTCCCACCCCAAACAGGAAGCCTTTGAGCCCACATTCTCCCCTGGTGAACCGCTGGTCACTGGAGAGAAGGGGACAGCTGCTGTCTTCCTGGGGACTGTGCTGTGGACCCTCCCGCAGATGCTCATCCCCACATTTCTCTTCTGGCTCATGGAATGACATCCCCATTCCCAGCAACTTTCATCTCACCTGTGCAAAAGGAGCACACAAAAGGCCTGGGTGCAGCGGGCTTTGATCTAAGGTGTGCTCGGGACACCGAAAGGGTGGCTTGCTAGAGAGAAGCCAGTGAAAAGTAGGGCTCTTCAAAGTTCAAAGAAATAGCCAACATCACAAAATTCCTTTTGCCATATTCAGCGCATGCACCATTTACAACAAACACTGTTCCATTCGACACGAAGCCTCCCCTCAAACTTCCCATTTGAAAGAACACAAGTTCAGGTCCCAGTGTTACCTTTTTAACGTTGATGAAAGTGGCCCATGCATGTCAAAGGGGGGAATCCTACCTTACTAGCTGATTTCCAAGTGGAGAAAGGTGGTGAAACAGTAGGACCATTTCTGGTGGGTCTCGTTTCCATCCAAGAGAGCACCTGGTCCAAAGTCTCTACTCCAGCTTGCAAGCTAACTGCTGGGGCCAGCCTGTGGAGTCCATCATGAGGAGCTCATGCCCCAGAACTTCCATCAGTCAACACTCACACCTCCCTCACAGACTCCATCATCTCTCCCCTCCCCTGCTTCAGTAGTCTTCCTACTAGCTTTCTTGTCCTGTGAGGTTCCCCTCTACACCAAGCAGGCAAAGGGAGCTTTTCAAGCTGCAGCCTCATCATTTCATTCCTCTGCCTGAATTCTTCAATGACTTATTACTCTCAGGATAAAGGCTCAAACCCCTGCCATGTCTGACAAGCTCTCGCATGGCTGCCCTGGGACCAGCTCCTCTAACCCTGACCCAGAACATACTCATTCTCTAAATATCAGCCATTCTCCGTTTCTTTCCTTCACCACGAAGCTCCTCCCTGTCTCAGGACCTTTGCACATGCTATAGCTGCTTCCTGGAACACTCTCTCCTACTACTCTCCACCTCTGCCTCTTCCCAGGTTTTCTGTTTGTTTGTTTTTTGTTTTTTTTGTTTTTTTTTTTTGAGGCCGAGTCTCTTTCCTGTCAACCAGGCTGGAGTGCAGTGGCACAATTACAGCTCACTGCAGCCCTAACTTCCTGGGCTCAAGTGATCCTCCCACCTCAGCCGCCTGAGTAGCTGGGACTACAGGCACGCATCACCACACTCAGCTAGTTTTACATATTTTTCGTAGAGAAAGGGTTTCACCATGTTTCCCAGGCTGGTCTCAAACTCCTGGGCTCAAGCTTTCCACCCGTCCCAGCCTCCCAAAGTGCTAGGATTACAGGTGTGAGTCACCCCACTGACCACTTCACCCACTTTATTCTCATTCGTTACCTATCAGATTAAATGCCACTTCCTTAGGGGAGTGTCTTCTCACTATCCCCATTCAAACCATGCCAGGCCTGCCTGTTTACCCCATGAGAGCACCACATCCCTCCCTTCATAGCACTCACACAGTGGCAACCTGACACGCACTAGTTTGTTTCATTCCTTTCTGCCCTCCCTACTGCTCTGCGTCTGAATTTTTTACTGCTCACTGTTATATCCTAGAGACCAAGACCTGGTGCGTATGAGGTACCCAACAGCACTCCGTGACCCAGTGAATGCACGAGGATCTCCGTATAAGTTTATGCTATTATTGGCTACTGACAAGGTGGGCACAAGCTTAGCTTGCAATAAGAGAACCCCAGCGACAGAGTTAATACAGGTGATCATTGTAAACTTAATTCAGGTGTTCTAAAACCAGGTCGTGGTGTGGCGTGAGGTCCTAAATACTAAATTTTGTAGAGTGATATCAATCAGCTGGAGGTAGATTTAAAACAAAATGTTGGACAGATTCAAAGCCAGGCTGTGGGAAACGTGCATGAAGGATGCTTGAAGGATGTGGCAATGATGGAAGGAAACTGCTGCAGGGAAGTGAGTGCCACCTTTGGCCACCCAAAGGTCTGTCCCCCAGGATAGCTGATGTCCCCCAGGCATGTGCTGAGCAAGTAGGAAGCCTGGACTGTGGGTTGAAGTTTGGGAAACCAGATTTCAGACCAACACAAGGAGGAAAAAGCACTCTCAGAGGCTGAAACTTTGACACTGTGTGATTGAGAGCATCTTACCCCTGCTGAGCCTCATTTTTTACATCTGTGAAATGGGTGACCATGCTTTCCATCCCACAGGTTACTGCAAAGATAAAACTAGAATAGACATGCAAAGTTGTGCTTTGCAAAGCACCTTGCACAGGAGGGCTCACACCCATGCTCTTCGCCTTTGTGTTAGAGGAGCCACCTTGGCTTCTTCTGAGCATCAGGCCTGGCCCTTATTCTTTGACCAGGATCAAAGAGGCAGCAGCAATTACCAGCAGTGGGCTTTGGGATGAACAGGTAGAGAAGCCAAACACCCACCAACCACCACACTTCTGATCACCTTCTTTTTGCCTGTTGTGTTTTGGTTTGTATTTTTCATAATTATTGGATAGAGCTCAGTCAATATTTGTGTTTTTCACATTGCTTATCTTAAAACAGCCAGAAGGAGAAGGCATTTATATCTACCTCACAGTCTCAGGCCTTCCCATAGATTGTGGGGTCTCCGGTCCAAGTCACTGTATCCTCATCCCCACTTTTCCCTCTGCAAATAGCTTCCATGTGACAATGTGCATGCTTGTGGGATCCTATGTTCAATGAAGTGTTCGTAGCATTCCCTTTGCCCCTAGCTGTGGATAAGACTTTATGTCCATGACCACCTGTTGTTCCAATGCTAATATTCAAGGTCACACCCGCTTCTGCATTTCTGGTTAATGCATGCATTCCAACAGCAGAAAGTCCTCTCATCTCTGCAGTAATGGGTAAGTCTGTTGGTTGCAAAGATACATCTTTTTGCAAAACCAAGCCTGTGGTTCTTTTAACACCATTAGTGAATGGAAATATGTTCAGCGTTCATTAGGATGTCAGATGCAGAACACTCAGTATCAAACAAATAAAATATTTATCTGTCATTTCGGAGTATAACAAATTAAGGGTTTATTTTCAGGAGGAGCAAATGGCATTAATACTCCTGACTACAACAAAAATGGTAAGTGACATTTACTGAGCACTAGCTTGGTGCCAGTCATTTTGCATACAACACCTCAGTTCCTTATACACAGAGCAGGAGCTGCCCAAGTTGTCTGGCTTGTAGCTGGGGTCCTCAGGCCACGGGCCAGGCCCAGGCCCAGGCTGACCTACAGCTGCCCCCTACTCTGCCTCCCACACAAGCTGGTTGTTTTCAAACACAGCCACTTGTAATCAAACCAGAACACCTTGAATAAATCATTAGTCATGGGCATTCAGTTAAATTTTTGTTGATGATTTTTCCCTGCTCCATGCATTTTTTAGTACTTAGCCCTGAGACAAATGTGTCTCCTTTGTTGTTGAGGAATTAAATGTGATTATGAATGTATGATTCTGATTCTGCTCAGGGACGTTCACTTGTACGTGTCCTCTTTCTAGGGGTTGAGCAAACAGGCCAAACCCTCATGCCTCCCTCATGAGACTCACAGCCAGGGTCCAAAAACTCAGCCAAGGCTTAGCACAGAGCACACAGAAGCCTTCAGGGGAACGGGCTGGGTGTCAGGGCACACACATGTGTGCCTGGGTCATGACAGGCCGTCCCTCTTGGGGCAGCACCTGAAAGAGCCCCTGGGATTATGAGGTAGACTCACCCCAGATGGCCTCCTGGAGCTCCCGAAATGTATGCCATCCTGGGTGGACTCAGAGGATACGGTCCTTTCTACAAAGAGCAAGCGCAACAGCTGGGGTTGGAAAACGTAACATGAAGGGATATATTAATCTGTTCTCACACTGCTAATAAAGACGTGCCCGACGTGCCCGAGACTGGGTAATTTATAAAGGAAAGAGGTTTAATTGACTCACAGTTCAGCAAGGGTGGGGAGGCCTCAGGAAACTCACAATCATGCTGAAAGGCAAAGAGGAAGTAAGACATCTTCCTCACAAGGCTGCAGGAAGAAGTGCAAGCAGGGGAAATGCCAGATGTTTATAAGACCATCAGATCTCGTGAGACTCACTCATCATGAGAACAGCCTGGGGAAAACTTCCTCCATGATTCCATTACCTCCACCTGGTCCTGCCCTTAACACACGGGGATTACGGTGATTACAATTCAAGGTGAGATTTGGGTAGGGACACAGAGCCAAACCATAGAAGGGGATGAATGAAAAAAGAACAGAAAAAAAAAAAACAAAAAAGAAATAAAGATCTATTAATAATTCATTGTATACAGTGTGATAAGCCTAACCTTGCATCTTCACATCTAATTATCTCAGTTTGCTTTGAGGACAGCCCTACTGGAAAGCTATTAGTGGGTCCATTTTACAGGTAAAGAAACTGAGGCTTAGAGAAGCTAAGTAACTTTTGCAACGTCTTGCATCCAACTTCCAAGTGTCAGGTCTTCTGACTCCAGATGCTAAGCACACAGGGCACCATGTGAACAACAGCATGACCCCAGACATGAGAGGGCTCATCATGGGGCCCAGTCTCTGCAAGGAGTCACATAAAGAAACAGGCTCACACAATCACACCTCTGAACACTCACTCAAAATTTAGATCATTTCACTTTTTTGTTGGAGTCTCTCAAAGAACATCAAAGAGAATGCAATTCATAACCCACAGTAAGGCTTTTATTTCTAAATCCCTATTCCACTCACTCTTGGTCTCTCCCATACCCTGTAGCTGCCCTTGGAATTCTTTCTATCCATCTCCCTCTCCCAACATTTTCCTCTCAAGCTTCCAATCCCACGTGATTCTCCCAAACCGAGTACCTTGCATCATTAGTTGTCTCCCCCGTCTGATCCTCCCTCTGTCTCTTTTTGTTTTCCAGTGACCAAATATCCATAATCACTTTTAACTCAATTACTCAGATCCACCTGTCTCCCTCCACTTCTTCTGTCTTTCTACCCATTGTCCTCCACCCAAACCCAAGCTGGGGCCTGAAACTGGCAGAGGATAGCCCAGCCCATCTCAAGCCTAGGGGGAGGGGACATAGTCAGTTCTTCAAAATGGATTTCTTGTGAAGTGGCTGATAAAATCTGAATATTTGTCCCCAACCAAATCTCATATTGAATTGTAATCCCAAGTGCTGGAGGTGGGACCTGCTGGGAGCGTTTGGGTCATGGGCATGGATCCCGCATGGCTTGGTGCTGTCTTTGTGATAGTGAGTGAGTTCTCATGACATCTGGTTGTTTAAAATATGTGGCACCTCCCCACCAATCTCCCTCTGTCTTGCTCCTGCTTTTGCCATGTGATGTGCCTGCTCCCTTTCACTTTCTGCCATGGTTGTAAGCTTCCTGAGGTCTCACTAGAAGCCAAGCAAATGCCAGCACCATGCTTCCTATACAGCCTGCAGAACCATGAGCCTATCAAACCTATTTTCTTTATAAATTATCCAGTCTCAGATCTTTCTTCATAGCAATGCTGGAATGGCCTAATACAGAAAATTGGTACTGAGGAGTGAGGTATTGTTATAAAGATAACTGAAAATGTGGAGGCAGCTTTGAAACTGGGTAATAAGCATATGTTGGAAGAACTTGGAGAACTCAGAAAAAGACAGGAAGATGAAAGAAAGTCTGGAACTTCTTAGAGATTGGTTAAATGGTTATCACCAAAATGCTGATAGTGATACGGGCAGTGAAGTACCGGCTGAGGAGGTCCCAGCTGGAAATGAGGAATTTATTGCAAATTTGAGCAAAGGTCACACATGTTATGCCTTAGCAAAGAACTTGCCTGCATTCGGTTCACTCCCTAGGAATCTGTTGACTTTTGAGCTTGAGAGTGAGACCTAACGTATCTGGTGGAAGGAATTTCTAAGCAGCAAAGCATTCAAGAATTAACCTGGCTGCTTCTAAAATAGCCTAAGCTCAAGTGTGGGAGCAAAGAAATAACTTAAAGTTGGAATTTATATTTAAATAGGAAGCAGAGCATAAAAGTTTGGAAAATTTGCATCCTGGCCATAAGGCAGAGAAAGAAAAAGCTTTTTTCAGGAAAGAAATGGAAGTGGTTGTAGAGCAACCACTTGACAGAGAAATTTACTCATAACTAAAAGGAAGCAAAGTATTAGTATCCAACATAATGGGGGTAAGGCCTCAAATATATTTCAGAAAACTCCCAGGCAGCACCTCCCATCACAGACCCAGAGGCCTAAGAAGAAATAACGGTTTCACAGGCCAGACCAGTGCCCCACTACCCTGCACAGCCTCAGGACACTGCTTCCTGCATTCCAGCTGCTCTGGCTCCAATCATGGTGTCAGTCATGGCTCAAAGGGCCCCAGTTACAGCTTGGGCTGCTACTCAGGACAGTGCAAGCTGTAAGCTTTGGTAGCTTCCATGTGGTGTTAAGCCTGTGGGCACACAGAATACAAGAGTGAAGGCTTGACAGCCTCTGCCTAGATTTCAGAGGGTAAATGAGAAAACCTGGGTGCCCAGGCAGAAGCCTCCCTCAGGGGCAGAGCCCTCACAGTAACCTCTACTAGGGCAGTGTGGTGGGAAAATGTGGAGTTGGAGCCCCCACACAGTCCCCACTGGGGTACTGCCTAGTGTAACTATGGGAAGGGGGCCACCATCCTCCAGACCCCAGAATGGTAGATCCACCAGCTGCTTGCACCATGCACCTGGAAAAATCACAGGCACTCAATCTGTGAGAGCAGCTGTTGGGGCTCATCCATGAAAAGGCCAGAGGAGTGGAGCTGCCCAAGGCTATGGGAACCTATCCCCTGCACCAATGCGCTCTGAATGCAGACTATGGAGTCAAAAAAGAGATTTTGGAGCTCTAAGATTTAATAACTGCCCTGCTGGGTTTCAGACTTGTGTGGTGCCTGTAGCCCTTGTCTTTTGGTTGATTTCTTCCTTTCATAATGGCAATGTTTATGCAATGTCTGTACCCTCATTGTATCCTGGAAATAAATGACTTGGTTTTGATTTTACCAGCTCATAAGCGGAAGGGGCTTGCCTAGTCTCAGATAAGATTTTGGGCTTTGGACTTTTCACTTCCTGCTGGAACAAGTTAATACTTTTTGAGGCTATTGGGAAGGCATGACTGTATTTTGCCATGTGAGAAGGTCATGAGATTTGAGAGGGGCCAGGGAAGAAATGATGTCGTTTGGATATTTATCCCTGCTGAACTCTCATGTTGAATTGGAATACCCAGTGCTGGAGGTGGGGCCTGGTGGGAGGTGTTTTTGGATCATGGAGACAAATCTTTCTGGCTTAGTGCTATCTTCACGATAGTGACTGAGTTCTTGTGTGACCTCATCATTTAAAAGTGTGTGGCACCTCCCCGCCAACTCTCTCTCGCTCTCTTGCTCCTGCATTCATGATGTGATGTGCTTACTCCCCCTTCACCTTCTGAGATGATCGTCAGCTTCCTGAGGACTCCCTAGAAGCCGAGCAAATGCCAGCACCACGCTGCCTGTAAAGCCTGCAGAACCATGAGCTGATTAAACTGTTTTTCTTTATAAATTACCAGTCTCCAGTATTTCTTTACAACAAAGTAAGAACAGCCTAATAACAGGGGGTGGGTGACAGAAAGCAGGTGACGGACATGGAGAATGTTTTCCTTCCTGACCCATCCTGAGGACAACCCTGTCGACAGGAGGTTGAAGGGCAAGTGGTGACCAGCCGCAAAGCTCCATCCATCCAGAGGCAATCCCTGGAGGCTTCCTGGAGGAGGAGATCTTTGAATTATTTGTAAAGTGTAGGCAGCATTTAGGTAAGAATAATAAAAAATAAAAAGGACACAGAAAGGTGGGGAACCATGGAGTTAGCTGTCATACCTCCACTCCCTCTGTAATTAACCTGAGTCAGTCAAGTGAAATATTCAAGCCTTAACAACTTTTTTAAATCTTTGATCTGGGTCTGAAGAGAACTTGAGGATAAGACAATATTCACATTTCAATCACAGGTTGTTGTTCTTATCAGAAGTACCTATTACCCAACATGAAACAACAAGCTAAAATTGGATGGGAAAAATGAGTTTCTACTTCATAAATACATAATACAAGCAGTTACAGTTTTTAATTGACTTATCTCAGCAAATTGCTTCTACTTTTATGTTAAAAAAAGCTATATTCTGCTTCTAATTTAATTATTGCAAGTTTTTATTAGAATTATTGACAGAATTCATAACTAGAATTTGAAACACCTTTTTATCCTTCAAGGGACATAGAGTGCAGGACCACATTTGTCACCAGAATGAGCCTTTTGTTACACTTAACAGGCATTATGATAATTGGAAGGTGATGGCTTATTGGATGGAAAGCATGGGTAGGCACTACTGGCCGATCCTGTTATCTCTGCCGAAATACCCTCTTCCAGAAACCTGAGAGCACAGTGCTGCTGCAAAGACCCCCAAAGCTGGCCCCACTGGGGACAGGTCAGTGGCCACCTATTCCTTCAGAACAGGAGGAGCTGGGATGGCCACTGTACCTAGAGGGATGCCAGGCCCCCAGTTGCTGGGCCATGCTGAGGTTTAGTCACTGGACAAAAGATCTAAATGGGAAATCCCAGGCCAGAAGGAGGACCCGACTAGGGGCCACAGAAGCAGAGAGTGGGGTCAGAGGGAGAACTTCTGGAATGGACTTCATTGAGAAGTTCCTAGGACCAGTGCTGCAAATATCCTGGGGCCAGGAATCCGGTGGTTGGCCTAAGGGGCCAGGGACAGGGAGACAGGCAAGCCACAACCACAGTCAGTCCCACAACCCAGAAACAGTGACTCATTCACTCTTTCCTTTGTTCTTCTCTCTCCTCCTTCTTCCCTCCTTCCACCTCCACTTCTTCATTCTCTCTCTCAGCTTTCTTCCTCCTTCTCTCCCTCTGTCCATACCTCCTCCTCCTCCTTAACCTTCCCCTCATTTCCTCTCCCTCCCTCCAATCCTCCTCCTGTTAACAGTGGAGGGTCTTGACTACAAGTTGTCCAAGTTATTGGCGTTTTGAACAAAGTATTGGACAAATGCACAAGCAAAGCAATAAAAGTATGGAGCAACAAAACCACAGATTTATTGAAATCAAAGTACACTCCACAGAGTGGGAGCAGTCTCAACCAAGCGGCTCCAGATCACAGGTTACAACATTTTCTGGGATTTAAATACCCTCTAGAGGTGTCCCATTAGTTACTTGGTTTACACTCTATGTAAATGAAGGAGTGGCCTGTGACCAGTCTGATTGGTTTCAGAAGGTGACCAATCGGAAGCTGAAGTGAACTTAGAAAGTTATACCCTATGCAAATGTCTGACTGGTGGTGGGAGGGGACCAATCAGAGGCTGAAGTAAAGTTACAAAGTTACACCCCTACGCAGATGAAAACTAGGCCCCTGTCCAGTTTGATTGGTTGTGGGAGGGAAGCCATCAGAGGTACTTTCCATTTCTCCTCTGCTATGCAGAAAGGGGGTGGGGATTGCAAAGGGAGTAGCTTCTATTCTTTTGTTATGTGGAACGCTGGGTTTTTCCTTTGGATTTAGTTCTAGGAAGTCAATGTGAATTGGCCTTAGGTTCCCTGCCCCCAGTCCCTATTTTCCTGCCTCATTTCTCCCCACTGAGAGAGGGGGAGATGGCCAGGGGTGATGTCTTTACCTGGAACTGACTGGAAGCCTTGCTGCATGATTATCTGAAGCTTGGTGGTTTCCAGGCAAGAGGAAACGAATTTGGTTAAGAGATTTAACAAACATGGTCCAAAAACCAAGGGAAGTATCATCATTAATGAAGGGCCAGCTAGAGAAAGGAGCCATGAACCTCAACTTAGCATTTTTGATCGGGAGTCCCATGACATGGACAGCTGTTGTGATACATCAGAGGCCCAGTTAGCTAATTTTTCTGGGTGGCATTCCTTACAAATCCTGATTGGTTGACATAAAAGCAGCATTCTTCCTCTAGGAAAAAGACATAAGCCACCTTTTTTAGCATTAGGAGATCCAGTCCCCTCCTATTTTGTAAAGTGACTGCTGCCAAGAAGTCTACCTGATTTTGTAAGGTGATGATACTTTGGGCAATGCATCCAAGCTTTCCATAAAATCCTTGGACAAGCATTGATAATAGGATAGGGAAGTTGCAAGCCCGCTAACTTCTGTTCCTATTCCAGCTGTTACGCCTAGTTCTACCAAAAGGGGTATGAGTTGACTGGTTAATTTGTGCCTGCAAGTTGCAGTCAAAGGTAAAATGAGAAATTGGTTATTGGGAGCTATATTAATTGCCAGGGTTAAATAAACAAGTGTACAGGTTCCAGTCCAACTGGCTGGTAAACATAAGTAGGAACTAGTTCCACACAGGAAAAAAACCTCCTTGTCGTTCAAGACAAAAATTGTTTTCTGTGATGAACATATGGGTTAGCTTGCCATTTTTGTTTTTCCAAGTGGTTAAGGTCCCTGCTAAGATGGCCCCAGTTAAAGGCTGGAAAGGACCTTGGGAAGTATCCTGAGTCGCCCCAGCAGTTCTGTTTTCCCAATGGAGTTAGTTACACTTAGTGTCCTCCAACAATCACCCAAAGCTATTTTCATACTGAGAAATCAAAAGGCAACCAGATATCTGAGGATCAGTACAGTCTTCCCAAGGGAAAATGCGAACACAGCTAGTGGGCCTACTTGACAGTACTTAGACTGTATATCCTTTAAAGTGCCCTTAACGCAGGATGATTTCCAAGAAAACCATACAGGTTTTCTAAATAATGCCGTTTGGGTAACTGCATAGCTTACATGATTATGTGAGGGATTAATTTCCAGGGTGCAGTTGTCTTGATGACTTTTCAAGGTTTCCAGGGTCTGACAAAAATTGTAGCTTCTTTTAATACAAAGTGGCACCTGGAATTTTAGTTCTGTGTATGTTGATCTTGGCCCCAAAATGGGTTTCTAATGGGATATATCCCCAGAAAGTTTGTTCTGATGAGACTGGAGGAGGTTTACTGCTCATACTGTCATTCTAACCCTTGCCATTTACATAATTTTGAAGTCATATAAGTCATCCAGGCTCATTAATTTGAAGGGAGTTCCTCCCTTATAGTTAGGAATGATAGGGTATTTTCTCAAGGGCCCATGATTAGGCTAGGATTGAGATGGCAAAGTATTTGGATGATGATGGAGATAAACAAAGCCAACAGTCCTCTGCCAGAGTGGGGCTGGTGGTATTTAACAGTCTTTCCAGTAAATTTAAAGTTCTTAATAAATACCCAGAATCCATTAATTGATGGAGAGGTAAAGAGAAACTCTGTTGTAAAATAAAGCTGACTCCCATATGCATGGTCCCAGTATACACAGGCTATGGGTGACTATTATGGAACACAAAAAAGACTTATTTGTTATTTTGTTCTATAGAATGGGAACTTTGGGGGGGTGGTGGTGGATAACTATCCTGCCAGGAATGATTGTTATAAAAATGGATTACAACATTTTGCTTTGCTTAATTATTAGAAAGGAAATGATTCCATCTGTTTGGAGGAAAGAAATTAATTGTAAAAATATAACAATGGCTACTATTACCCAGCCTGCAGCAACTATGCCACAAAGACACCAAGGAAAGTTGGGAAGTATTTACTTACCTTTTGACTGTCTTTTAAACAGATACTTCAGGTCTTCCACAGGCTCACAGGTGTACTGGCTGATGGCAGCTTCAGATTCCAGGTCCAGGGCTTCAGGTATCTCAGGCTTGACCCTGGAAAGATATATCCAACCATCTAATCCTAGTACTTTGACCACAGAAGGCATGACCAATCCCACTGAAAATGGTCCCTTCCATTTGGGTTGCAATTTTTGAGCAGGTGATCCCTCCTTCCATGTTTTAACAAGTACATTATCTCCTGGCCTGATTTTGGGTTGCTGGTTAGTTCCTGGTGTGGGAAGTCTTTGAGTTCCAAACTTTTGTATAGCCTGCTGAAATTGTCCTAGGTTAACTAAGTATTTTATTAGGCTGGCCATTTCTGGATCAGTAATGAATCATTAGTTTAAAATGGCCTTCCGTATAACATTTCATGTAGGCTCACACTAATTTTTGTTCTAGGGGAATTATGAATCCTTAAGAGGGCTATGGGCAGATAAGCTGACCCAAGTTTGTGGTGTTTCCTGACATAGCTTAGCTACAACCTGTTTTAGAATTTGATTAGCTCTTTCCACTTTTCTGGAGGGTTGAGGTCTCCATGCTGAATGTAAATAGTATTTCATTCTGAGAATCTTAGCAACCCCTTGAGCTTTTTGGGAGTCAAAAGATGGCCTGTTATCACTTTGGAGGCTTTAGAGTAACCCAAACTGGGGGATCATTTCCTTTAAGAGAACCTTTATAACTTCATTAGCTTTCTCTGTTCTGGTAAGGTAAGTTTCAATCCAGCCAATAAAGATGTCTACTAGTACTAGCAAAAACTCTGATCCTTTGCAAGCTAGCATATGCGTGAAGTATAATTACCAGTCTTCCTCTTTAACTTTAGCCAATGTGTTCACACACAGAATCTCTTTAACAATTAATTTTTAATAAGCCTTCCACAACTCGTTCAAGCCTCTAGATTTTTCCTATCTCACTTAAAACAATCGTTTAACTAAACTTAGGCAAAAATCCACATTCACATGACTTTTATCAAATGTATATTCTACTTTTCTCACACAAGTCCTCTTCATTACTTACACAGACCATCTATGACATGCTTGGACTTTCTGGCTTGTCCTAAACATCCCTCGTTTTAAACAACCAGTCATTTTACTGTAGGACAAGCATTTACCACACAAGATCCTTTCTTATGCAAAGTTATTGTCTCTACAACCTTTCCTACCAAAAACACATCTTCATACACATAATGTTCTTCACATCTCTCTCCCCTATTTACTGGTTCCTTCCTACCTTGTTTCATAAATAACACCTTTTTAAAGTCCATATTTTGAATTAACTTTTAGATAACTTCTAAATTACACAAAATTACATTTTCTCTCACTAATAGCACATCTTTTGGCACATTTTGTATACAGAATTATGTATTAACTAGAATTCTTATCCTTAGTAACCTTAAATTTTAGTGAAACCCTAAAAAGCAAAAAATCCTGAACTATCAGATATGAGCATTTTATAAATGAGAACAATTCCACACTTTTAGAAATATATTTCCCCATATCTAGACCAGTACTGTTTCTCTAATGTTCAGCTCAGGAATCGGGCATCACAGATTCTCAAAAAGCATTTACTCAGAAAGTAAGGGCATGTCTGTACCCACCTGCCCACCTGCTCACTGAAAAAAAATTTAAAACACCTTTTTTGACATCATATTTATCTCTATTCTGGAATACCGGCTTCCACAAACTTCTTATCCTGCCTGGGGTTTTCTCGCCCCTGTAAATATTTTATGAGGTCAGGAAAGGCACAGGGAGGTTCTGAAGTTGGGGCAGTTCCACATGTGCCTGACATTGTCCCATGAAGCATTTTGGGGGTTCACAAGGCCTACAGATTCTTAGACAGTGAATCTGTGACTTGTGGTCTATTTCACAGGGTCATCAACTAAATCAAACAGAAATGAAATGTAAATTGCTGGGCAATGATGCCTTCTGGGGGAAGTGCCTCTTACACAGTGCCTGGCACAGGGTTGGTCTCAATGTGTGTTTCCAAACCTCCTTCATTTCCTCTGAACATCAGGATAAACAGAAAGCATGCCTTCAGGTTCCTCCCAACTAAAGGTGACATGTAGCCCTGTGGTGCTGAGGGTTCTGATGGCTGGTCTTCCCTGTTCCTGCCATGTTACCTGGACTCTTTGTTACCTCGACATTTAGCAGCATGTGCTCAGCTCAGCACAGATTAATTTTCAAGGCATATACAGTCTTCTGTGATGTGAGAGCCAGATGGGGTTTTTACTGACATATGCCACTGTTGAGCATAATTAGACTGAGGCAAAAAACCACAGAGTCATCCAAGAAACAAGTCAGCAGGGCTGGAAGGATGGGGAAAGGGCCTCGTAGACGTTCCCAGGAGGGTGGGGCCCTCCAATCTTAGGTGGCTTCAGGGGCCTCTGTCATTCACCTCATTCCTGTTCAACCACAAGAATTATGCCTTCCCAAGTCATGAGGGGACAGTCTGAGAAAGTGAAAGATCCATGCAGTCATGCAGCTGCTCCTCCTTGGGGGGCTCTGGAATCTGCTCTGTGCAGAAGTAAAGTCTCAGACTCACAGCTGCCCGGCAGGCATCCTACCTAGCTGACTGTCCCTCAGAGCATCCCAGGTCCTCCAGTCACTGCTAGGTGCTTCCAAAGATGGGCAACTCCTGACTCCTTCTTCTGCAGGTTTAACAGTTAGAAAACCCCTCCTAATGTGTATGTCCTTGGAGAAGTGTGAAAAACATCCACATTTGCTAGTGTATCCACTCATCCATGCAGCTAGCCACTACTCCCCTGCCTGCCCTGCCCTCAGGGCTCTCCCATTCCTGCCCAAGCTCCAGCATCAAAGGTCTCCTCACAGTGCATTGAAAATGCCACTATCAAGGCTGGGCGCAGTGGCTCACACCTGTAATCTCAGCACTTTAGGAAGCCAAAGTAGGCAGATCACCTGAGGTCAGGAGTTCGAGACCAGCCTGGCCAACATGGTGAAACCCCATTTCTACTAAAAATACAAAAATTATCCAGGCATGGTGGTGGGCACTTGTAATCCCAGCTCTTCAGGAGGCTGAGATTGGAGAATTGCTTGAACCTGGGATGCGGAGGTTGCAGTGAACCAAGATCATGCCATTGCACTGCAGCCTGGGCAACAAAGAGTGAAACTCTGTCTCAAAAAAAAAAAAAAAAAAAGCCACTATCTCCATCTCCATTATAATAAGTATTAATTTTAAATAGCAAAAATCATATGGGCTATCAGTGCAAACATCCAATAATCATCACCCATAATTAACAAACGTTAACAGCTTGTCATTTGACTTTCTTATCCTGACCCCAGAAGCAGCCACTATTGTGAAACTGGTGAGTATAATTCTGATCCCATATTAAAACTTTGTATGTAAATATAAATGAATAAATTGATTTATATATAAATTATATATGTGTTTACCTATGCCCTTTACACATATGTAAATATATGTTGAGTGTTAGAATATGAATTATATGTACATATGTTAATATATACAATACAAAACAATACATGGAATTCTTTTACCCTTTTTTAAAATTGGTGTAAATGGTATCACAATTTTGTGAAACTTATTTCTTTCTTGTAGTCTGTGTTCCTGAGACTCGTTCAGGTTGAAATATTGCAGAGGACTTAGTCATACTCAGGGTTAGGGGCTCAGCTCTCCAGATGGCCAAGCCAGCCAAGATTTCTGACACACCTTCAGGGGTCTGCAGGGTCACTCTCACTTCTGGTCATCTGGCTACAAAATTGGAGGTTTCCACAACCCCTCAGGATGGATAATTCACAAGAGCGACTCTCAGAACTCAGGGAAGTGCTATATTTATAATTACAGTTTTATTACAGTAAAATGACACAAATTAGAACCAGACAAAAAGAGGGACAGCTAGGGCAGGTCTAGGAGGGGTCCCACCGGGAAACTTCTGGTCCCATTAATCAATCCCCACAAAGGCCTGGCTGGTGCTACCTCCTCCCAGGTCGGATGCATGAGGACACTCCAGCATGTTGCCAGCCAGGGACGCTTGCCAGAGCCATCGGTGTCAAGATTTAATGGGGGCTCTGTCTGTGTAGCTGGCCTTGGTCTCCTGTCCTTCCTGCAAAGTCAGGCTAGTATCTTTGTTCTCCAATTCCTCCAGAGGTTGGGACTGATGTGGCATGTACCAAAGCCCTCATCATGAATCACATGTTTAGACTGCAAATACTGGACACCCACCCCTAGAGGGAAGAACATTCCAGGAACCTAGAGATCACTCCCAGTAGCAAGGACATAGGCCAGATCTCCCTGTGGGTAAAGTTACTTCTTCACTCTCCACATATAAATCCAGTTCCTCCATTTTCCCTGCTGTGTGGCATTCTGTTGTCCATGCTTTTTCTTAATGCTGCATCTTCATGCATGGATGGCCTCCCTGGATACTTCTTCAGGTCTCAGCATGATGGCTACTTCCTTGTGAGGCCCCTCCTCACCCCAGGGCCAGTGTTTCTCAAAGGATGGCCCTCGGTCACCCTCTATCACAGCTATAGTGGAGTGCATGATCAAAATTCAGACTCTTGATTCCATCCCAGCTGCTGGAATATGACAATCAGAAATTTGTATTTTTAATAAACTACATAGGCAATTCTGCTGTACATTAGACGTGGAGAACAAGTGCACTAACACACACTAAAAGATTTATTGATTAAATCTGAATTTTGTACATTATCTGGCAATACACAAGCAGCAGGTGTTTATCAGTGATCAGTTCTTTCAACTTCCACTAATAATTTCCAATCACTGATCCTGATTTCACGTTTAAAAAGCAAAACAAACACACCCACACTTGTGCTCAAATATAAAGTGATTTCCTGTTTCCTCTATTTGAAATTCTCTCGAAAAGACCTTGATCACCCTCCATGGAGAAAGCTCCTGGGACAAGATGAAGAAGTCTGTCAACCCAGCAATCCCATTACTGAGTATGTACCCAAAGGAATATAAATTATTCTATTACAAAGACACATGAACACACTTGTGTTCCTTGCAGCACTATTCACAATAGCAAAGACACAGAATCAACCTCAATACCCATCAGTGATAGACTGGATAAAGAAAATGTGGTACCTATACACCACAGAATACTACACAGCCAGAAAAAAGAATGAGATCATGTCCTTTGCAGGAACACGGAAGGAGTTAGATGCCATTATCCTCAGCAAACAAATGCAGAAACAGAAAACCAAATATTGCATGTCCTCACTTATAAGTGGGAGCTAAATAATGAGAACACATGGACACATAGAAGGGAACAACACACACTCAGGCCTATTGGAGGGTAGAGGGTGGGAGGAGGGAGAGGATCAGGAAAAATAACTAACGGGTATTAGGCTTAATACCTGAGTGATGAAATAATCTATACAACAAAACCCCACGACACAATTTTACCTCTATAACAAACTTGTACATGTACCCATAAACTTAAAATAAAGGTTAAAAAATAATATTAATAACACCTATTAATAATATTGAAGTTGTTTGGACATACAGCATATTTGAGTGATATAGAAAATATGGACTTGGAAACATCGCTTTGTCCATCTCATTCCTGATCAGACAGTTTTACTCAGGCTCTTCTCTTGCGTCTTTGACATTGTTGCCATCACTGGGGTTACTTTGTGAATGATCAATGTGGTTTTCCAGAGTACACCATCTTGTCTTACATCTCAGGTGTTTGCGATTAGGTACTTTTTGACTCCACGTATGAATGGAAACCGATTCCTAATCCAAGTCCTCATTCATAGAACAGGAGGAGAGTTTGTTTTTCATTTGTTTTTCTTGTAGGAGCACATCAGTTATCTCCAGAGGACTGCTGGCCATGCCACTTTTTAAAGTGGTTCTTCAGAGCCGTGTGCAATAACCCTCAATGTTTAGAAATGTAAAGTCCTGCCCCCAGGGAATAATCACCAAATCTGTGCTAATTTTTATTACTTTAAGAAAACATTTGAATCCTAATTTTGACATGTGCCCTCTATAAGGACCCAAACCTGGAACTGAAAGAGATTGTCTCAGCCAAATGTGTCTTCCAGAGTCAAAACATTGTTCTTTAAAACAAAAAGAGAGCCACATGAAAAGAGAAACATTTAAAAACGCAAACCTAAAGGTACTCTCCTTTTCTGAGGGATGATTTTTAGAAAAATGCTTCTTCTATTCAGGTATATATGATAAATATAAATTCATAATTGACATCCTCTAGTCAAGCAGCACAGTGGGGGAAATGCCATAAAAATTTGAATTTGAATTTAAATTTTTAGCCCTACTCTTGAGAAAACGGACAAAAGAGGATAGCTCCAATAAATTAGTTAGGTCCCACAAAGCCATGACAGTAAGTTACATCATTTTTATAACCTTCAAATACTATATTGGCTGGGTGCAGTGGCTCACACCTGTAATCCCAACACTTTGGGAGGCTGAAGCGGGAGGATCACTTGAGCTCAGGAACTTGAGACCAACCTGGCCAACATGGTGAAACCCCATCTCTACTAAAAATGCAAAAAAAAAAAAAAAATTAGCCAGGCTTGGTGGCAGACGCCTGTAATCCCAGTTACTTGGGAGCTGAGGTGGGAGAACTGCTTGAACCTGGGAGGCTGAGGTTGCAGTGGGCCGAGATCACGCCACTGCATTCCAGCCTGGATGACAGAACGAGACTCCATCATCTCCAATAAATAAACAAACAAATATTATATAGACGTAGCAAGAGAAATATTGTATTTTTTCCCCTACTATAATCCCTCCAAAGGACTTACCTAGGTAAGTCAGGGTCATGGTCATGGTACAGAGCCAGACAAGAAACCTCCCTCTGTCTTGGGGGGATTCCGGGTGTATGCATTGTGGAGACACGAGGGATCGTGGAAAGATGAACACCCTGCTGCCTCTTGCACCACGCATGGCCACACCAATGACCAGGAGCTGCATTAGGGCATTGACACCCCATTTTTTACAGATCCCACAACACATCTCTCATTGAGAATGATAATGGTAAAAGGTAAAAGAAAAATCTGAGGAAGAGTTGAATTCTTCAGTGTATAGAGTGCCTGCCTAATGGTTATGTCTACAGAGTGATCTAGAGTAACACAGTCAAATCAGAAGCATATTGACACACTACAGTTCAGGGGATATCCCTATAGAGAGTTCTCCCTCTACTTAAAAATACAAGGCATCATTGGGCTGTAGGTCCCAATTGGCAAGAAGAGGGCACCATTTTGAAATGGCCCTTCCATCAGCCCCAGCAAGTCTAAGTTCTGCGCCTCGTATGCTTAGAAAGAACCTGGGTCTGTCTGTTTCCTTTGTTGCTCAAAGATCACTCTTATCTGGTTATCATTTTGCCATCCACTGGGGAGCCCCACCACAGCAAGCTTCTTGAAGTCTGCTCTAGTTAGATGTGAACTGACCTCTTCTGTGCCCACCACAGGGTAGGCAGGAGGGAGCTGGCTGGAACAGACCCTAGCATTCTTCCTTGAGAAGCACTGCTTTTTAATTACTTCATATAATTTTTTTATATAACCCAGTTCTGTCTAGGAAGTTATCAGGTAGATGGGACTCAATCTGCTGTAGAAACTGAAGACACTGCTGCAGACCTTCATTAACGAATGGGATAGAACGTACTCAGACATTCCAGATCTTAAATCTCTGCCTCCACACACATTCAAGTCTCTCATCAAATGATTATCCATTGAGGAAATGAACACAGAAAAAAATGCATACAGAACCTGTCTCCAAAGTGTCTAAAAGTGCCGTTTCTGAACAGAGAAATTGAAGAGTATTTGGGAAACACACGCGTTTAAAGGACCAAAATCGAAAGCAAACATTTAATCCATTAATACCTCTCATTAAAAAGTCATATGTGCTTAAATACCTAGCAAGGAAATGTGCAAGACTATTAATCCTTTCCGCTTAGGGTTCTTATCATTTGGTATCACCGCAATCTCACTTCCTGCGCGTTCCCCAGGGGAAGATCTAGCAAGAGTGAGAAGAAAGGTGAACTCCACAGCCAGGCATTCTAGATGAACTCTCTCTGGCTGAAACTTTGTTTTTAACTGTTACCTCCCACTCCCCAGTCAACCAACTACAGTTGCCTTTATTTGCATTTTAATAGTTACCCTAATTCCAAACTTAAAATTATAGACTTTTCCCAGCTGCTTTTTAAATGCTACATTATAATTTTGAGGAAGCACCATACATAATTACATTTAATAGACACAGAATTGATTGAAACACTTAGCTGGAACAAAAAGCCCAGACCTAATTTTGTAAACATGTTATTGTACAGTAACCCCCAATGAGTCTGTTCTTAAATCTCCTAATTAATTTTTAATTAAAAAGCTCAAAGATGCTATTACACTTGTTGTTGTAAATGGCAGCCTCATGCAAGTAGAAACGACAGAGCAGTGCAGACAAATATCTCCCATTAAAATCTGTGTTAATGAGAACTGCCGTGTTCAGGATTTCTGAGATAGGAAAGGGGCAGAAACCACCATTTAAGGGAATCATTAGATGGAAGCTTTCCGCCCCTAACTTGTAGAGGTATGTGTACATCAAGAGTGATGAGTTTGTATATGACAAGCTGTCCCAAACCTTATTTAAACATATCCTTCTTCTACCCTTTTCAATATCCAGCTAAATATAGTTGGTGCATTCAGTGGCAAATTATATTTAATACTGTTACCAGCCAAAGACGCTTCTGCTTCTTCTGATGATGACTTTCGCTTTGCTGTTCAAATGCCATCTCGATATTAAATTACAGCGCCCCTCCTCACAGCCCCTACACAGGCAGACACTCTCAGCCTCTCCATTTTAATATATCCATCTATCAGCCCAATCTTGCAAGAGTTTTATTGTAATGCAGTAATTGAAACTCTGTTTCTCTGGGGGTGTAGGTGATGTCACACACAGAGAATTATTAATAGCACCAAACACTGCAAGTGTCTTTTTTCAATGCAATATCTTAATAACAGGAGGAAAAGTGTTTCGGCAAAGACCAGATCATTCTCCTTGCTGGTAACTCAAACATGATCAGCACATCCTCAGACCAGGTGTCCTTCCTCTGCCTGGCTGCTCGGGGAATGAGCCCCGTGGAGGACTGTAATTTAGAAGTTATGGCGCCGTGCTTACTAGCTACACTTTGTAATTAAAAGGAAAAACGTCCGTTGCTGTCCTTGTCATCATTGTTCCTAAAAAGGCAAGATTTATATGATGCATGGGCATCATTCTGTGAGTGTGGACATATTTCTCCTTTTCCAATTTTCCAAAGATGGATCCCAGTGCTATCCAAAACTTCTAGGCCGGGGTTCCTTACAAAAATGAATTGTTGACCATTTCATCTTTATGCCGTCTTCCCCTCGACACCAGGGCTTTTCAACCTCAGTACTACTGACACCTGGCTGTGGGAGGCTATCTTCTGCACCACAAGGTGTTTAGCAGCATCGCCGACTCCCACGCACCGGATGACAGCAGCACCACCCCTCCCAGTGGTGACAGCCAAACAGGTCTCCAGACACTGCCAGGTATCCCACGGGAAGAGGATAAAATTACTCGCAGTTGGAAACCACTACGATAGATTGAACAAAGAAGGATACCCTTAGGGGAACCATCCATTTGAACAAGAGGGTGAATATCGACGTGGCAGGCAGCATTGCTGACAGGAAGACTCGCCATAAGGGTCTCAGATTGAGCCAGGCAACTAAGAAGATGGGCTGGGGTGTGTGTATGTGTGTGTGTGTGTGTGCGCGCGCGCGCATGTCTATTTGAGAGAAGCCCGTGTGTGTGTGTGCGTGCGCTCATGTACAAGTACTCAGGCATGTGTTTGTGTAAGAGGAGAGGGCTGCTGAGCCAATAGGGAAGTTTACAGCTCAACAAGAAGCATTAATTCGTGCTCAGACTTTCAGAAACATCTTCGTCTGATCTTTCAAAAGAAAGCAGCTGAAAGCCAGGAAGGAGCAGTGAGTCCATCTTAGGGCTTGCCAACCATGCCATTTACTAACACGCCCCATGGAGGAGCACGGGCACATGCCTGAAGCCCAGCCGGCAGTGGAGGCAGGCCAGGAACCAAGCACAGGATGAGGGGAGACCCCCCAGAGCCATCTTGCCCAAGCTGCCCAGGCAGAGAAGGCTAAGAAGGTGTGAGGGAGGTCCTCTGAAGAAGGCGGGGTTTGCTTTCTCAGACGTGTCCCTGTCTACCAAACGGACACACTCTGAGAAGGACATCCTCCGTGATAGTTAACCAAATCACATTGACAACATGCTCTTTTGTTTAAAGAACTCAATGGCAATTCTTTTGAGAGGAGGGAGAAGCATTCTTCTGTTATGTGAACCCTTTCTTAATTTCTATTTTTTCTAGTTTGGATGTTGGGGGGCTTCTCTAGCAAGGACCATTGTCTACAGGATGTAGTGCCCCTCAAATGACTGAAAAAAACAGGAATAAATGATGTCCCAGGAGAGAAATTCTAGGCATTAGACAGAGCTAGAAGGCCTGAGTTTGAATTCTGGCTCAGACCTCAGCCACATCACTCAGCCTTTCTCAAGGTAACAAAATCTGTTCTCTTTATCTCAAAGGGTGTGTGAGGATCATATATGCAAAAAGGCTGAGTAAACTGTAGATTGTTATTGCAGAAATGTTATTTTTATTTTTTTATTTTTAGCAAGAAAACATTTCTTAGTGGCTGGCAGCAGTTAGATGCCAGTATAGATAATGTACCAAGATTCAGTAGCGGTCTCACAGGTTCCAGCTGCCTCTTCCAAAAAGCGGGGACTTATCCTCATGGCTTCAAGGTCACCTGCAGTCCTTAGCTTTCCCGATAGACTTCTCTCTCCAAAAGTCCCTATTTTTAGCTGTTTTCACAGGGGTACCCAGAGGCAAATATTATACAGAAATTGCCACATTTAGACTGTGAAAACCCACACCTGCTGGATGGGAAGTTAACCTTTGTACAAAGAAGAGGGTTGGCTGAGTCAATTTATGGCAAGAACAATTTGGAAAAGGTAATGCTGGAACTACTCAAGTCCTTTCTCAAGCATGCTCCAGCATTTCGGAAGCACCTGGCAATTAATATGTTAATTACAAACCGTTCTTACCTGTTCAGGAAAGGGCCCCTGAGGTCTTCTTCCAGGGAAGACTTTCAGCTTTATGAAAGCCACTATATTGGAAGAAATAAAAAACATTTTCCTCCCCTCCATCCTATCCTTCAAACTTGTTCCCATTTCTAAACAATGTCCAACCTCTGTCAAAATTCGTGAGTAGTGACTATATTACATTTCTTCTGCAAAAAGTAAAAGAAATAACAAATACGGAAATTATTATCCTGATTTATACCCCCTTCCAAAGTTCACCTCTCATTTGTCTGGGATAATTTTCCTAAATCACTTATATTTTACCTTATTCCTCAGCCGGAGTAGATTTTTATATTGGAATTTCAGCACCCACCTCCACTCCCAATTCTCCCTTGTTCTGGTCTTCTCTCTCTCTCTTTGGAATGCCTTGCAGGTATTTGAGCCCAAATTATCTAGGTCACTGCAATCCTGTGTTCCTGGGATTTGAGCTGTAGCTTTGAAATTGTAATAAACGTGTCAGCAATTCTTAAGGTACTAACCTTTGTGAAGTTCATACCAAGCAGGACTGAGAATCAGGTAAGTTTTAACGACGATCAGGCTAAATCTCTGATGTCTAAACTTACATGCACCACTGCACCCCAGCCAGCATCTTGCTTCTTGAGAAAAGTGTTTTGTTTTTGGGGTTTTTTTATACTTTAAGTTCTAGGGTACATGTGCACACGTGCAGGTTTGTTACATATGTATACATGTGCCATGTTGGTGTGCTTCACCCATTAACTCGTCATTTACATTAGGTATATCTCCTAATGCTATCCCTCTCCCCTGTCCCCTCCCCACAATAGGACCCGGTGTGTGATGATCCCCTTCCTGTGTCCAAGTGATCTCATCGTTCAATTCCCACCTATGAGTGAGAACATGCGGTATTTGGTTTTCTGTTTCTGTGTTAGTTTGCTGAGAATGATGGTTTCCAGCTGCATCCATGTCCCTACAAAGGACACGAGCTCATCTTTTTTATGGCTGCATAGTATTTCACGGTGTATATGTGCCACATTTTCTTAATCCAGTCTGTCACTGATGGACATTTGGGTTGAATCCAAGTCTTTGCTATTGTGAATAGTGCCGCATGTGTCTTTATAGCAGCATGACTTATAATCCTTTGGGTATATCCCCAGTAGTGGGATGGCTGGGTCAAATGGTATTTCTAGTTCTAGATCCTTGAGGAATCGCCACACTGTTTTCCACAATGGTTGAACTAGTTTACAGTCCCACCAACAGTGTAAAAGTGTTCCTGTTTCTCCACATCCTCTCCAGCACCTGTTGTTTCCCGACTTTTTAATGATTGCCATTCTAACTGGTGTGAGATGGTATCTCATTGTGGTTTTGATTTGCATTTCTCTGATGGTGAGTGATGATGAGCTTTTTTTCATGTGTCTGTTGGCTGTATGAATGTCTTCTTTTTAGAAGTGTCTGTTCATATCCTTTGCCCACTTTTTGATGGGGTTGTTTTTTTCTTGTAAATTTGATTGAGTTCTTTATAGGTTCTGGATATTAGCCCTTTGTCAGATGAGTAGATTGCAAAAATTTTCTCCCATTCTGTAGGTTGCCTGTTCACTCTGATGGTAGTTTCTTTTGCTGTGCAGAAGCTCTTTAGTTTAATTAGATCCCATTTGTCAATTTTGGCTTTTGTTGCTATTGCTTTTGGTGTTTTAGACATGAAGTCCTTACCCATGCCTATGTCCTGAATGGTATTACCTAGGTTTTCTTCTAGGGTTGTTATGGTTTTAGGTCTAACATTTAAGTCTCTAATCCATCTTGAACTAATTTTCAAAAAGTGTATTTCAAAAAGTTAATGGTGCTCCAGGCTTCTCCCTTCCAACAGAGAGAAACCGATTCTGCATGTCATTACTAGCCAGCCCTCGAGGGGCATTGTGGAACCTGTCTCTAAAAGAAATCAGTGCTGTGTCCCTATCATGGTTGTCATTAAATCCAGCATTCTAGATTCTGTCACTGCAATGATTCTGATAAACCACCAAGTTTATTAGATCACATACAGATAACAAAGCTGTTCAGTTGCAAAATATCTGCAAGATTTGTTCACCCTTTCCTCTCTGGACCCTCCATGAGAGAGAGGTTGGGCCCGTTTGGATTAAGAATTGCTGAGTAATACCTCTCTCTGGGGCAAGGGGTCACTCATGGGGAGGACCCTACTTTATGCAAGTGATTGTTCCTGGAGATACGGAGGGTAGTGCAAAATGTGGGGACATCGAGTAGCAATTTTCTTTTTTTTTTGATACAGAGTTTTGCTTTTTTGCCCAGGCTGGAATGCAGTGGTGCAATCCCGGGCTCACTGCAGCCTCCATCTCCTGGGTTCAAGCAGTTCTCCTGCCTTAGCCTCTCAAGTAGCTGGGACTACAGGCATGTACCACCACACTCAGCTAACTTTTTTTGTATTTTTACTAGAGACAGGGTTTCACCATGTTGACAAGGCTGGTCTCAAACTCCTGACCTCGTGATCTACCTGCCTCAGCCTCCCAAAGTGCTGGGATTACAGGCATGAGCCACGGCGCCCAGCCCAAGTAGCAATTTTCCATGGACTTGAATTTCTATTGGAGGTACAATGTATACTCATTTTAAGTGCCTATCAACAATTATATGTTTCTAATATGTTAGTTCCTTTATACTCCTTTGTCAAGATTTCAATTCAATATGACAGTCCAATGACATATTAAAAAGTAAACACTGGCTGGGTGCTGTAGCTCACGCCTGTAATCCCAACACTTTGGGAGGCTGAGGCAGGTGGATCACCTGAGGTCAGGAGTTCAAGACCAGCCTGGCCAACATGGTGAAACCCCATCTCTACTAAAAATATAAAAAAATAGCCAGGCATGGTGGTGCATGCCTGTAATCCCAGCTACTCAGGAGGCACAGGAGAATCGCTTGAACCTGGGAGGCGGAGGTTGCAGTGAGCCAAGATTGAGCCACTGCACTCCAGCCTGGATGACAGAGTGAGAATCCATCTCAAAAAAAGAATAACAAAAATAAAAGCTGGCCTTTCTGACTGTGTACCAGGTGTTGTGCTAAGCATCTTATGAGTGTTAAATTATTTGATCTTCACAATAGCTTATTTATAGATGAGACTGAGACACAGGGCAGCCTAGTTACTTGCCAAGTCACCTCGTTAGTGAGGAGCAGAGGTGGGAATCTAGCCAGTCTGCTTGCAGCCCCTGTTCTCCTAAGGCCTGTACTAGGCTCCGGAGAAAACCCAAACACTGTCCACTGTCTTCCTAAAACACTCCCCCAAAGTGCTTCATCTGCTTCACTGGCGAGTGCACAGCCTGGGTGTACGCCTGCCCCTTCCCTCCACACTCTGAGATCACTGGAAGCAACAAGGAGCCAGGAACCACATCTGGAGTCCAGGACCCCAGAGGGATGGCTGCCACCTGCACCAAGAGGTAAATCACCAAGATGCTCCTCGCTGCCAGAATCTCCTCTCTGAAGGTCCCAGAAATGACCTAGAGAAGGTGTCCTCAGCCTGCCGGCCTCTGACTTTTCTCATCAACAGTCATAAGACTTCAGGGAAATCAGAAGTAGTGACTTCTCGGGAAAAGGTTGAAGACCCTCCAGCAAGGATACTGTGAAGGTGCAAACACTCCGAGCTAATGAACCGAGGAGAGACAAATCAGATTTCCCTCTCCAGCTCAGTCTGCAGTGACCTCCAGGAATTTTCATGACTCTGGGGATAATTGATTTGTGAGTGCTTTGATTGGAAGCAGGCCATTTTTGCCTGATGGAGGCAATCCTGTACGGGGGAAAAAGAAAATGTTTTCTCATGGTTTCCGCAGAGCAGTCCCCGAATAAATAAGACACAGCAGAGTAATGAAGTAATGACAGCTTTTGTCTTTGTCTTGAAGAACGTCATTATGCAGGAATAATTCATGGCTCCGTACTGTCAGTCCTATTTATGTGATGCTCAGCTGTCAAGCCCTATGCAACTAGACTTCATGTGAGCCCTTATGTGCCACACTCAATTTACTTAGGCTCCTGAAATTCAGAGAGTTTACCAATTGTCACTTATTTAACAAGGGCCTTAATGAGCTTAACGTTTATGTAGCCCATCAGAAAGACAGTTCCTGCCTCCAAGACCAAGGCTTCTAGGGACTCAATACACTCTGACCCTAGACTCAAGTTACATCAAGGTTTGATCATACACATATGAGGATCAAAGTCTGTTTTCAGGAAAGGCAAAATTTTTCTTCACCCACAATCCATGGATATGATACCATGCTCTACATTGCTGAGAAGAAATGAATTACATGAGGAATTGGGAACAAAAGCGCATTTTTATTAGCCTCTATTGGCTACTGGGGAATCACCAGGTGAGAAGGAGATCTCTCTCAAAGCTGCACTAAGGAAAGACATTTTGCTCAGCGCCCATTTCGAGGATGAGAGTCTGCGTCCCACAAAGTGGCTAAGAGCTGAGGCTTCACAGAGGCACCTTTGGTTTTTCCCAGATGTTTAAGGAGTGGGTAGCCTTTAGGAGTGACTGTGAAGGGCCACTCAACCCACCCCCAACCAGTTGCTCCAATGCCTGTGTGCAGTGAACAGAAAACGACATTTCTTATCCCAGAGCCTTGGGCCCACTCTCATCCTTGCACACCCGCCATGCCCTGCGCTACACAATGCTTTCCAGGCTGCAATTGCAGAAATGCTCAATTCAGACTAGCATGGGGTAGAGGAAAGATACTGGCTTATATATCTGCAAAGTTCAGGGATTCCAGGGAGGTCCCAGTCTATGTGTTCTAAGAACATCCCTGGCTTCAGCCCTCCCTCTTAGCAGGCTTGATGGTCACCAGGGGACAATTTAGGGGGAATCCTGATTGACCTGGCCATGTGCACATCTCTGAGCTGATTGGTTCAACCTGGTCATGTGCCTATCCCTGAGCTGACTGGTGAGGTCTAGTCATGCGGGCATCCCTGCACTGATTGGTTCATCCTGGTCACCTGTGTCTCCCTGAGTTGTTTGATTTGGTCTTGTCATATGTATGTCTCTAAGCTGATTGGCTTTAGGTTGGTCATGTGTACACCCCTCAGCTGCTTGGTTTGAACTGGTCATGTGTGTGTCCCTGAGCTGACTGATTCAACCTAGTCACATGTACATACCTGAGCTGATTGGTTCAGTCGAGGCAGGTCACTGCCTATCTCTAGGGGAAGGTCAGGATATTGAACCAAGTGAAATGTACTCCTCATAGCAAGGAGGGGCCCTTTTAGCAGAGAAAAAATGAATTTTGGGCAGGCAGAAACACAGTCACACTCCATGTAATTTGCAGCTAAGAGCCTTGTGAAATACTTGTTTTACTTGCATGTCATAGGTGGAAAACATGGACTCAGAGAAGTGATGAAAGTTGCCCAAAGTCACAGAGCTGGTCAGTGGTGGGTCCAGGATTCAAACAGGGTCTGTGTGAGCCCAAATTCTAAGATTTTTCTGCAGCCTGCTCCAACATTTCACCCTTTAGCTCTTGATTTTAA
>NW_012114444.1:4350529-4419609 GCF_000951035.1 Colobus angolensis palliatus
AAAAAAAAAAAAAAAAAAAAGAATAGAGTAGAAAGGCTGTGGCATTTCAGAAGCATCAATATTAGAGGCCCATTCACAATCCCACTTGGACAAGTTTTCTTCTAAACAAACCCTGTGGTAGCCAATAGGAATGGGATGCTTTCTGGAGAATGTGACAGCAGGCTCCAGGGACTGGGCACCTGCTGGGTCACTGGGCTCTGGTCAGACAGGACGCAGGTGGGATTATTAGTTTGCACCAAAGGCCAGTTAAGAAGCAAGGTGCAAGGTGCCAGGGCTGAGGTTGTGCAGAGGCAGGGAATGAAGACTGAGGTTCTTACCGGTGCTGAGACCCCACAGGCTACTCACAACCCACCTTGTGGATTGAAATGACAGGGGTTCTTTCTCACAGCACATGGAGGAGCTGTGGCTTGGACGTCCACATGGAGTGGGGGCCTGGGGTAATCATTCACCTTTCATGCCCACAGCCTATGTCCTTTGCCAGTTTCCATAGACTGACATGTTTGACCACTGTTTTCCCAGCCATGTCTGGTGGCAGCATTGCTACTCCTTGTGACCTGTGGTCCAGACTCCTGAACACGGCAAATGTTCACCCAGAGCCATGGAGTGATGGGCACACCTGTCTAGTTAAGAATGACTCCCATCCCTCAGAATACTAGTGTAACCTTCCACAGAGACCCTGGCACTGCAGAATCCGAGAAGAATCCATCAACTTTGTGGGTGTCACCATGCCACACCCATGACAGCCAGCCTCAATCATGGGGGTCCTTCACGAACAGAGATGAGGTCAAGAGCCCAGCGTTTCCCCTGCTCCATCTCACTTTCCACCATCTCTTCCTCTCCATGGGGCAGGAGAGCCTTTGCCATATTCAAGTGAATTCAGTGTATACTTATTGAGCGCCTGCGGCATGCCAGGTCCTCAGCAGAGCCCTTTGGATACTCTGATGAATGAATCAAATAGAAATCGTCCTGTCCCCATGCAGAGCTCACAGGAATCACAAGGGGACGAATCAGTGAGCCCGTCTCAGATGGTGACAACAGTATAGAGAAACCAGAACCAGGTAACATGATGCAGAGTGACTGGGAAAAGGTGCCTTTTTGTCAGATGCTCAGGTAAGGCCCATGGAGGGAGCTGACGGGTGACCCAAGACAGAGGACCTGACAGAATTAACCAGAGGAAGAGCTGGGGACTCTGATGGGCTGGGGCTGGGCTCCACCACGCAGAGCCCCGCTTCCCTGTCACCAGGAAGGTAGCAGAGGCATGGCAGGCCCCTTAGCTACAGCAGATGAAAGGACAGCTGCACAATGGGGAAGTCTTTGGGAACAGGCAGCCTTTTGAGCAGATTCTGAGTGTCAGATAACAGAGGCTGTTTTCTCTGCCCTGGAGTTCATTTCCAAGTATGTGGCAATATCAGACCTCCTGAGGGTCACCAGTATCACTTGATCAGTTGTTTCTTAAACCGCCCCTCCCCTGCCCCTGCCGGGGTGTATTGCCACAAGGAGAGAAGCAGCTGTCTCCATCAGGGAAGGACTCAGGGGAGTGAAGGAGGGGCCTGCATGCACCACACCACACCCCACCCGGGGAACACAGATCTGAGAAGAGGCAAGGCTTGCTGTGATGGTCAGGTGGGGCTGTGTAGACCCAGGAGAGAGATGAGTGAAGGCCTCCCCGCTGATGCCAGGTCCCCCAATGCTGCCTGAGACCAACAGAAGTTCTGAAGCATTGGCAACTTCCTTGGAGGAAGTTGAGCAGCTGACAGTTGGCTCAAAGCATCAAACAATGGGCAGTGAGGGCCAAACTATGGGGTGCTTTCCCCGGCGAACAGGAAGTGGTGCCCATTGCAAGTGGGTAGGGTGGGGAGCCACTGAGGGTTCTTGAGCAGAGGAGGCAACAAGCAGCAGAGAGAGGTTATACTGAAGCATGTACAGCTTGGATGTTTAAAAGCCAAATAAGAACAACAATGATGCCAGCTGGGCCTGCATGTTTACAGGATCCAGGAATAATATCTCTGCTCTGTACTCACAAGCAGGATTTCATCAACTCCCACAAACCATGAGGAGGAGCCTGAGGTATGTGTTTTTCAGATGAGGCAAGAAGTCACATAGAAGTTAAATAACCTGCTACTGGCAAGTGACAGGCTGGGTCTTCAACCCAGCAACACCTGAAGGGGCAGCCCCGTTATCAATGAGGGCCTCTAGGCCACCACACTGCTGACTTCTGGGACCAGAAGATTCCTGGGGAGGGGATGCTCTGCTGTGCACACACAGTGTCCACGCACCCATGGTGCAGCCCAGGGCTCTACCCACTGTATGCACTAGCAATCCCTCCCACATCGTGACAACCAAAATGTTTCCAGACTTTGACAAATGTTCCACAGGGGCCTGGACAGGGGGCACAAGCACCCTGGTGGGAAAACCCTTCACACCAAAGCACCCTGTACTTCAGCCCCAGGGAGGGTGCCTGGACCAAGAAAGCAGAGCAGCACCGCGCAGCGCCACCACATGGTACGCAGAAGAATTTACACCAAAGACCAGTTGAACATGACAAAAAAAGGCAGGAGAATAAAGGCAGAAAAAGGATTTGACAGCAAGAGAGACTAGCCTCAGCAGGTATTTATTTAACAGATACATGTGTTTATAAATATCTGTGACCCTGTTGTCATAGACTAAGCTCTCAGGAAGAGAAGTGTTAAGTGTCTAAGTGTATTTTTTATAGCACAAGGCCAGCTGCAAGCAGGAGCTCAGTAAAAAACCTTGATGACACTGGAGACCTAACATGGATGGAGGGCGCTGTCAGAAGCCTGCCACGCTCTGAGGCCATCTTCACCCTAACCCGCTGCTGGTCCCCGCCATTCTCCACCTGCAAGCCCCAGCAGATCCCCCAAACCCAGAGAGCTCTTTTCCAAAGCACCCAGTGTCTTCCGGGTTGGCTCACAGGCTCGTAGAGAGAGGGGAAATGACACAGACAGGCATCTCATCCTGGAGCCCGTCCCCCACCCCAAGTTTAGTCAGGGTTTGGTTCCTTTAGGAACAAGGTCCAAGCCCATCCTCCTGGGCCGAAGTCATTCTCCTTGAAAGTTTTCTGCCTGTGTAAAGGCTAAAGCAACTGTTTGTTTTCCAGGTGATTTTCCTATAAATAGGGTCACCATTTCCATCATTTCCTCTGCCTCTGTCTTCTGCAGCAGCTCTGGGTACATTTTACCTTTCTTATCAGTACCCACGGCTATTTATTCCTTCTAAGTGTTATAAACACAGTTTCCTCCACCTGTATTTATGCACAAACTGTTGCTTGGCCTGGGAAATACTGAATCTGCAAATTTACCACACAAAGCCTATGGATGTAATGGTTAAAATGTTCTTGTCTCAAATGGAAACGTTTAGCTTAAATAAAAGAAGAAAAGTGTCAGAATTTTCATGTGAATGTCTCTTCAGTGGAAAAGACACCTGGACGCTAAGAATTAGTGTCCCCAGCACACGGTGATGGGTTATGAGGGAGCTTTAAGGAGCATCAGTGTCTGAGAAAAATAGTTGGAAAACAGTGTGACTTTGACCCTTCTTTGTATATGGCAATAGTTCTGGAATGCTGGGGCTGCCTGCTGTGCCCCACTAAATCAGGGCAAACATGACCAAATGAATATGTTGCAATCATATCCCTATTATTTTTCTGTATCTCCAATTTATTCAGGGAGCAGGAGAGATATTTAACAATTACTTAGCAGCCTTCTTTACAGAACGAGAGGATGAATACAGATAACGCTGGAAAAGATTATTGAGAGCAGAATATTGAATTATCTGTGGATGGGAGCGAGCACATGAATAATTCATTCTCCCCACCTTCCGTTTGGGCCCCTCCCGGGCCTGCCCGGCCAGGCTGCTGGGCTGAGCTGAGCTGTGGCAGGGTATGTGTGGGGGAAGCATGCTAACATCTTGGCTCTCCCCATTTTGCAAACAGTGCAAAGCTAGGCGTGGGACTTGCTATGCAAAAGCAACTGCATTTCAACCTTTGTGCTTTTCTGCAGAGCATATTTAATTTCTGCATTGCTGTGGACAGTAATCAGTAATGAAGTCATTAAATGCAAGAGGGGTGGAGAGAGAACTGTCTGCCAACCTCCCCCATTAAATTCAGGTACTTTGGCACATCTCTAATTAAGATCGGGAGGCTTGGGTTCCAATTGACAAAGCTCTTCATTCCCCTGATACTTAGTCAAGAGCGCTCGAGGGCAGAGCTAATACAGCGAGCAGGGTAATGGCTTGGATAATTCCAATAAAGATTTCGAGTTATACTAGATTCTAGAGGTTAACTGGTACTACCCAGAGAAGGAGGCCATTTCTGGAGGTGTTGCCAGGTCTCTTCCAGACCTACAGAAAGATGTGATATTCATGAGACCACAACTAAGCAATTTGCCTAGAGTCCATGGGGACCACCTTTAGAACCCTCAGACTCAGGACCTTCTCTTATTAAACTAATGGTGTCTCCCTCTAAGCACCCAAGATCTGCAGTATAAAATACTCCCAACTGGCTTCACCCTCGGGAGCAATAAGGAGACGTATCATGTCTATGGAAAAGACCAGTGGCCAGGTAATTCCTAGGGAAGTTATATTGTTTTATTTTCCACTCATTTAGATATTTAAAGAAAACATTCTGACATTTGCTGGTTATTCCAGCTTTCCCCCAAGGAACCAAGCTTGAGCGCATTAATTTTAGATGTATATTTCAGAAACCTACATCTGATGTATGAGTGTGGGGAGTGGAGAGGGGGTAGGAGAGGACTCACAATGTTTTGGCTACTGTATCTTCAAGGATTCCTTTCTATTTAGATGACTGGAAACAGAGAGCAGCCCAGAGAGAAGGAGGTAGAGAGAGGAGGAGGATGGGATTCACCTTTAGTGATGTTTGTGAAGTGCAGGAAAGCTCCCCATCCACCAGGGGTCGCTCTCCAAGACAGGCTCATTTTCCATCCAGAGGTGTCCTGCCTCCATGGCCAGCGAGCAGGCTTACCTGCCCACCTGGAACAGATAAGACACCTGCCCAGGTGAGGACTTCATGGATTGTGAAGACCAAAAGAGCTGCAGCCACCAAATATTCAGGTTTGTTCTCCTTGCTCTGTCTGTCCATTTCCAAAAGGCCAATCACTAAGTCACCAAAAACCCTCCAGAAATTTTGTCAGTTGTCTTTCCGTATGGTTTTCAGTGATGGCCAAGTTGGAAGTCAGTTGCCTGTGTTAGATGCCAATCTACAGTGTTAATTTGGGAGCTGGCAGCTCTACCTCTGCCCCCCTGGATAATCCAATAATGGAACCCAACAAAACTTCTATTTGAGCTGCAAATTATAGTTAGGTTAAGTGGCCTTAAAAATCTTTATTAAGCCATATCCCTGGATTCCAGGAAGCTCTAATATTCACATTATTTTCTTTATTTTTTTGACAGAGTCTTGCTGTGTAGCCCAGGCTGGAGTGCAGTGGCATGATCTCGGCTCACTGCAACCTCCGCCTCTTGGGTCTCAGTTAAGTAATTCTCCTGCCTCAGCCTCCTGAGTAGCTGGGATTACAGGTGCATGCCACCATGCCCAGCTACTTTTTGCATTTTTAGTAGAGACGGGGTCTCACCATGTTGGCCAGGCTGGTCTTGAACTCCTGACCTCGTGATCCACCCCCCCCTCGGCCTCCCAAAGTGCTGGGATTGCCATTAGCCATCTTTTTAATGTACACTTCTTAAAAGTCATTTCACAAAAGACTTCTTATACCTCTGCACCTTGAAGAGCATGGCCTGATTTTTTTAAAAAGGTTATAAAAATAACATTATCAGATCTATAAGTCTTATTACTTAAAACAATTCATTAAAATAGTCTGTGATGGTTATAAATAATTGAAGCCATAAAGAAACATTTCAACTAAAAAGTAAGAGCTGTTCTTCCCCACCACACTCCTATTCTAGTCCTGCCCCATGTCCCTAGGGGGAACCCTATTAAGAGTTGTTCTACAAGTTTTTAGAGCAAAGTTGGAAAAGTTATACTTTTGTCACAATGAAAGAAGTAACTTTAATAAGACATTTTAAAATTTAATAAAGTAACCAAGAAAGCAAGTAATAAAGCAAGAGAAAGAAAATCTTGATAAAATTATCCCAGTGAACATGACCACAGCAGGAATTAATCTAAAACCTACAAAGGCAGGCACAGAAATGACAGTACACAGCCCCTCTCTGGCAAGGGCTAATGAATGTGCACCGTAAGTAACAATAAGTAACAATAGATAACGGCTTCCTCAAGAAGCATTGGTATGCTAAATAGAGAATTAGATGAGAATCTTGTCACATGGGGAAATAAAGATTATGGAGATAGGAGAAGAAAATAAAATGAACAGGAAACAAATAAAATGGATTGGTGGGTGGCTTTTGACAATCCTAAAAACTTAGTTCTCTGTGTTTTTAGTGACTGCTGGATTTGCAAGGAATTGCTTTTTTTGGGGGGCGGGCATTATTTCCAAGAAGAAGGCTCTGGGGCAATACCAACCATATCCTTTATCTAATGGCAGAGATGGGTGAAGCTCAGCTCTTCTGCCGGAAGCAACAGCTGCAGGCCGGTACTTTACATGCATTTCTTCCTACCTCCTAACACCTGTTGGTAACAGAAACAAGTCCCTGAGAAATCCAGGAAGGATCTAAACGCTCAAGACTTTTTAGATGCCCTCACCTCATGGTGCCCAATAACCTAATATCAGTCAGGAGAAGGAACTTGGAGCCAGGTAGATTTTGGTTCAGACCCCAGCTATACTACTCAATAGCCGTGTAATATTTAACAATTTACTTAAACTCTATGATACGTAAATTACGCACACACTCACACTCACAAAGGTGGGAGGATTTCACCAATAGGATTTCACAAATGTCTATTTAATTCATAGACAACTAAAGATTAAATAGATATTTGTGAAAAGTGCCTAGAACATAAAAAATAGTCAACAAGTAGTGGTGAACACAGTCAACAAAAATTGAGATACATGAAAATGAAATTGAAAGAAGAGACCCATAAAAGAAAATCCCAAATGCTTTTGTCTCCTTGCCCCAGGCATGGACGGACCATGAAGGGACACTCTGGCTTTCCAGCAGCAATATTGCTAAGCACGGTGAGTCCTCTCTCAGCGCTGAGCATTGGCTGAGCTCCTGCTGCATGCCAGGCCCTGTCCTCAGCACTCTATGTGCCTTTCCTCCAATCCTCTGAAGCTGATGCTTTTCATCAACTCCATTGTACCAAAAGAAAGCCAAGGAGAAGAGAGGTTAATTTTCACAAGTCCACACTGCTCATAAGTAGCAGGTGAGCTCTTGAACTCAGGTTTTGGGGTGGTAGGGCTCGAATGCTTCACCAAAACCACATCCCAACACCCAAATGTTCTGACTCCATCCAGGAGCCTGCAGGCACTGGAGCCACCTGCTCCTCTGCAGTGAGGCACCCTTCCTTCAATGTCCTCGGTCGTGCCTGGCACACACAACCAGGCCAAATAAACCACCAGGCTGCCCTCTGAGACCCACCCAGTTTCCAGTGCACCTTCCCCAACTCCCATCTCAATCACATGTCATTTCCACAGGAAGACATCCTTGGCTCCATCTGGGGAAGAGCTGTCCGCACACTGCTGGTTTCCTTGCTGATTTTCATCCTCATACAATTACTGTGATGTATTTGTCTGCTTGCTTGGTTTGGTCTATCCCTCCCACAGAATGGTCCCTGAGGAGGGTGGGCACCTGGGGCTCTTGTTCACTGGCACACAGTAAAGATTATGAAGTGGATGGAGGACCATCAGCTGCAGGCTGCCTGGGCACCTTCCTGATGTATCTGTCTGCCTCGTTCCCAAGCTCTGGAAAAGAATAAGGACACGGGGTCTTGTGTCCTCACAGCACGTGGGACCAGGTCAGGTATCTGTCCTAACTGCAGGGACCTGTATCTAGGGCTACACCAATAGCATCAGCCTGCCCCACAGCAACCTTCAGAGATAGCAGCAGCCGTGGGCATCTCGGACCCTGAAGGAAGCAGCTCAGTGAGGGCTGGTGTTCCTGGGTGCGTAGATCTCAAGGCCAAGTCCCTGGCTTTCCTAGGGATGCTGGGAGCTAACCAAAGCCCTGTAAGGAATTCCCTTTATGTTGAAACTAGCTACCAGCTAGGACAGATTCTACCATTTGCAACTGAAAAGCATGAGTAAGATGGAAAAGCAATGGAAACATTTTAGAAAAGTAAAGAAAATTTGTCAGGTATTCAGAAGGATGAGAGAGAGACCGAGAGAGAAGACAAAATTTCCACAGACTCTAGTATCCAAAATCTAGCCACGAAGCCGGCCAGGCACAGTGGCTCAGACCTGTAATCCTGGCACTTTGAGAGGCCAAGGCAGGCAGATCACTTGAAGTGAGGAGTTTGAGACCAGCTTAGCCAACATGGTGAAACCTCATCTCTACTAAAAATACAAAGATTATCCAGGTGTGGTGGTAGGTACCTGTAATCCCAGTTACTTGGGAGGCTGAGACAGGAGAATCACTTGAACCTGGGAGGTGGAGGTTGCAGTGAACTGAAATTATACCACTGAACTCCAGCCTGGGCAACAGAGCTAGACTCCATCTCAAAAAAAAAAAAAAAAAAAAATCTAGCTATGAAACCTTTCCTATGATCCTGTGTATTTGTTTCATTTCAGTAAAGATCACATCTCTTCTCATTGCTGCCTTACGTTTTTTATAGGAGGCCAAAATCCAGGCTTAACCCTGATTTTTGTCCTCTAAGAAAACCAACAGTTCATACCGCATGCATGGATTTTCTTGGTAATAGGAATTCTTAGCAACAACAACCGAGAGATTTTATTTCTTCCTTTCGGGTCATATTGCAGCACTTCAGCATGAAAGTAGGGTGTATAATCTACCCTTAGGATTTCAGGGTCACTGAAAGGGTCCCTACTGATTCCCAGGCCACATAATGAATCTGCCACTCTGGCTTAACAGATTGCCTGGACTGCCAGCATTATGATATAATTTGTTAGAATCAAGTATTGTCATATATAAAGAAAATCTTTTATCAAATATGAAGACCCCCGCAACACACACACACACACACACACACACACACACACACGGGAATAGCTGAGTAAGTAGCTATCTGCTGTGGGTATCTCCAACCACCAGATGGTCTTGACAGAAACAGGCACCTCTTTTAGGGAGAAAGAGAGGTGAGGATTCAGAGACCACCTAGCCCGTTCCTAGTTTTGCCCTTTAGACATATGCAAGGGAAATAGTGAGATGGGTAAATAGTCCCTAGGTTAATAAAACCAAAAGGACACCAACTCCATCTCACCACGCACAAAGAAGACTTCGTTCCAGAGATGGGACTGTGTCCTGGCAATCTTCCACAATCAGGATGACCTTGGCAAGAATGCCTGGTCCTCCTGCCCCTCAGATGGCCCTGAGTGGGAGGAAGTTGATTAAAGAGTAATTTTTTAATGGAAATGCATTGTGTGAATTTCTGCCCTTGGGACAGGAGTATTTGATTAGTTACATGAGCAGGTAGAGACCACTAAAACCTGATTAAAATTCTGCTCAGTGCCACCTTCTCTCCTCCCCACACCCCTAACCCACACTCAGAGGCAGGTTGACTCTAAATAACACCGCAGCATATTTATCTCCCAAATCAAATCAATAGTTGGGGGCGGAGAGGCAAAATGAGCAGGAACATGGCAATTACGGGTCAGGTGAACCCACACTTGAAGTGGCAAAAATAGATTCATTCCAAGTTTCTTTCTTTCTTCCTTTATTTTTATTGCAGAAAATCATCACTACCTCTTTGTCCAAGATCCTGGTGGTTTTGCAAAGGATTCTGAGTGGGGGAGGGAGCATTCTTGGGTGTCTCATCTGTAACAGGTGGAGGAATATATATCATTCAGCAGCTGAAAGTCCCAACAGTAGCAGCCTTGACTCCACATTTTGGTTGGTCAGGGGGGCTTCACCTTGTTTCAGTGAATTAGCTCTTCATCCACCTTCCCACTTTTCCAGTTCACGGTGTTCCATGAAGACTTGTGCTGCGATGCTCATAAAGGAATTTTTGCCCTAGAGCCTTCTGCTACAGGTGACACTGATGGCTTAGTGCTCAGTCAGTCTTTTCTCCTGGAAAGTCTTCTGGGTGCAGATGGCACTGCTGGATCCTGCACTACCCCTGGCGCATGTGCCCCCAGGTTTGCCATGAAGATGTTGCATGAGCAGGTGCACCCAGGCAAAAGCAAGTGCAGGCAATGCAAGCGGTAAGCATCCACATGTCTGCTGAATTGAGTTCCTATAAATAGTCATCAACTCAAATAAACACACACATCCAACAGATACAGCAGGTGCAGTGAACCTTCAGGTGTCACCTACCACATGACGTGGTCCAGGAATCCCCATGCTGGAAACCACTGGCTGCCTGTTGGATTCTCATAAGAAAGGGGCCTGGGGCAGGAGGAAGGTGTTTTTCACATTTGGAATCCCACCTCTTTCATGTTTGGGCTCCCACAGAGTCACTCACCCTCTGCTGAACTCAGTCTCATCCACCCTCACCTTGAGAGGCCTTAACCCCTGGCATGCCAAAGTGGCAGGGTGCATTTTTGATGAGTATCAAAATGTTACTGCACTTTGATGAGTAACAGGGCAGCAGTGTCGATGTTTTGAGTGACTCTGGGGAGGGTGAACAAACCAAGGGGATCACCAAACAGTTTGGAGCAGGGGAAGATGGGAGGCAGCGTTTTGGTGGTCCTGACGAACTTGCATCTCAAAACAAAGAGAGGGTTCTTTATGCACTTGAGTCCCCGTGTATGCTGGACCCCGCTACACCTCAGCATGATGTTCTGAATTTCTGCATCAGTTAAAGGCACAGAATTCAGAGCCAGACAGACCTGGGCTCCAATCCCACCTCGACCACTCCCCAGCTGTGCCACGTCAGAAAGCTCAGTCTTCCGTGTCTCAGTTTCCCCAACTACACAATGAGAATCATAATTCCTGACAGAGTTCTCCTAGGATGAAATGAAGCAAAGAGCGTGTACCTTTTATCCTGTTCTGTCCCAAGATTTCTCAGCCTCAGCACTGGGGACTTTCTGGGTCAGACACTACTCTGAGGTGGGGCCATCTTGCGCCCCGTAGGGCGCTGAGCACCGTCCCTGGCTTGCACCCACTAGGTGCCAGGAGCACAACCCCCAAATGTGCCAATGACAATGCCCCCAGATGTCGCTGACTGTCTGCTGTGGAGAAGAATCCCCCTTGTTGAGAAGCATTGGTCTAGCCCATCAGGAGTATCCCCAAAGTGTGGCTGCTTCCCGCTGTCATCAATACCGTGACCACTCATGGGGACGGATAAGGAACAGGGACACTCTGCCTCACACAGCTCAGTCTGGGCAGCCACTGAGGATCACAGACACTGAATTCAAGTAGGATCATTCTAATGCTTTGACTCACCTTGATACTGAGTGCCTCATCCCTCCACTTCTGTCCTTGACCCCAGATCCCATCTCTGCTCGCCATCAGAAGCTCCTTATAAAAACACGGCTCTGACCATGTCATTTCCTGTCTCCAAACCCACTTCTCCTGTCACTCAGATGCAGCCCAAAACCCTTCCTATGCCCCACAGGCTGTGCTTCTCCCACTGTTTCCTACGTCCCAGCTCCTCTTCCACTGCTCCCACTCCCTAACCCCTAATTCATCTGCAGGCGCCTGTCCCCTGGGCTCAGGTGGCCTTGCAGTTTTCCCGAAGACCTCACCCCACCTAATCTCCAGTCACCCCCTCCAGCCCTGAGCAGTTTCATCATCATAGCTGGCATCTCACAGCACACCCCGTGGGGCTCTCTGCTCCCTTATTTCCTGCACATCTCCTGGCTAGACGTGAGCCCCCTCTGCCCCCCAGGTGGGAACTTTGCCATTTTGCTCACAGCTCTCACCTCAGCACCTAGTGACATGAGAGCTGTGAACACCTCATCCATAACAGCTGCTCCGAAGTATCAGCTGAATCCATGAGTGACTGAGAGACCAAAGTTCCCTGGCACTGGGAGAGGAGAACAAGTCGCCCAGACACACTCACAGCTTTGGCTTCATTCCACAGCAGGTCCGTGGGGTCATTATGAGTCTGCCAGGGAGCCAGTGAATAAGACGTAAGAGGCCATGGCCTCCCAGCGAGGAGAGGACCCCGAGTCGGCCTCCACGGCACAGCCTTTCCCAGCACAGAGAAAAGAAAATATTGACTTCACAAATTAAAAGGAACATTATTAAAATTTTACAAACCTAATATAGTGCGGCCAGTCCCCTGCTCACCTTTCCTCAACACCATCAGAGATCATTTCACGTGAGCTCGCTGAAGCACAGCACTCTCTCCAGCATCCCTCTGAAGCTCCTCCCTGCAGATTGGGAGGGTTTTCCTGCCGGCTGCACATGGACTGTGGAGAGGACACCCGGCTGGTGTGTTTACGAATCCCTGGGAGCGTCCTTGAGTGTCCTCAGTTTCTGTGTCTGCAGCAGCCTTACACTGCCTGCCCTAATTCCAGCTGCTGTCACTCTGCACCCCTGGAAGCACCCTCTTTCCGCTGGGGGTGGGAGATAGATTTCCTTCTCCTGCAAATCCTTCTTCCAGCCAGACCCAGCCCCTCCTGGACCTCAGCTTCAAGGAGACACTGAGAAAGGAAGACCCCAGCAACACCACAGGGTCCTCTCCTATCTTATACTTTGCACCGGATTTGATCACAATGGACAGACGCTTTGCCTGTGTGGCACTGTTCTAGTTCCCGTCGTTTTCTAATATAAAGGTGCCTCAGGTCAACGTCACTGGGTCTGAGGGTGAGTGCTTGGCCCCCTGCCCACCCATCTCTCCGATGAAAGTGATCCAACAGTTTCTGTGCCTGGGCGTTTTGGATATTGGCTTCCCCAGGAGAGTCTGTGGGTGAGCCATAGCCTTCCTGTAACCTCCTTGCCCCTGCCTGACAGGCTCACTCTAGCAAAAAATTAAGTTTCTTCCATGACATTACGCCAAAAGGACTGGACAAATTTTCACCCAACTTTGCAAGTAGGTTAGGAAGAATCTGGCTTAAAATACAGGCCATGCGACACAGTCATGGTTCATTTGGAGGAGCCTTGGGGCTCAGTAAGGGTCAGCTTCAGAGCAAACAGCAGAAGAGGTCACGTGGAATAAGAGGATAAAGACAGAAGAAAACACAATTGGCTGTTTTGAGCATGAGTCCCAAATCAGAGTTCCAGAAAGGATGCACCAGAATGCTGGCGTCGGCAGTGGGGTTGCCTGGGTGCTCCATGAACCATGCTGGGTGAGGAGGTGGGGTGGGGGGTAAGAGTAATGGGGGTAGGGGGCTGTTTACTTTCAGGGAGACAATCCTGTGTGTGCACCTATAGGTGTGCTATTCTGGCCTAAGTTATAACTAAAACACAAGTTCAAAATACCTTTTTAAGAAATGTTTTATTTTGAAATTATTTTCAGTTATAAAAGAATTTGCAAGAATAGCACAAAGATCTCCAACACACCTTTTACCCAGATTCACTAATTTTTAACATTTTGCCAAGTTTTCCATATAGGCACACGTGTATGTGCAAGCTTGTGTTTCATAGTCATTTTTAGGCAGGTGGCACCCACCGTGCCCATTTCTCCATGATGTTCAGTGTCCACACCCTAAGAACAAGACTCATTACATATTCGCAGCACAGTCACTAACTTCAGAAAATATAACATTAATACAAAAATCTAAATGACAGATCGTGTTCCAATTTTTTCAATTGTCCCAATAATGTCCTTGATAGGATTTTCTTTCCTGCACTGGATCCAGTCCAAGGTCACTTGGTGCCTTTACTTTTCTCCTGTCTCTTTAGCCTCCTTTTAATATGAGACAATTCCTTAATCTTGAGGCTTGTTACTCTATAGCCTGCCCATCAGCTGGGCTTTCCCTGTGTTTCCTAATGGGTAGACTGACCCCCTAGTGGTGGGTAGACACCCTCCACTAGTATCTACCGACCGGCCTGATTGATGAAATAAGGATCCTCAAAGTGGCCCCAGAAATTTCTGAGTGTCCTGATAGAAGTTCTTCCCAGGTGCCTGTCCACCAGCTCGAGGCCACGGCCCCATCCGTCCACCTAGACTTCTTCTCCCTCCTGACTGCATGGCAGCCTGGACCTCCACTTGGAGAGACCACACTGGGCTGCCCCAGCCCAGCAGGGATTGCAACATCCTGCACCTTCCTGTCAGCATTTTCAGGGAGCTCCAGACGGAGGTGAGGAGAAAATGAGCCCCCCTCCGCAGCTAGTGCCTGGGCTCCAAATCACTTACACTTAGGCTGGAGAGGGGCAGGAGCTGCCCAAGAAGGATCCCATCAGCTTCTTCCCACCCGAGGTACTGACTCAGCCACAGACAGACTTCTGCCCTGACCATCTCTCTCCTGGGCTCTTTCCAGGTAAGAATGACAGTGACTGCAGACATACATGGGCATCAGTGCACCTGCGGTTTGCAGTAAACACCCTCCCTTTACATACCTAATGCTCACCCTTTAAGATTCTTTCCTACACGGAGATTCTGTCAAGCCCTCTCTCTGTCACTGCCACCACTATAGCCAGGAGGTCGGACCTCAAGTTGCCAGGAGCACCAAACATCAGCTTGAAGGAAGGAACTGGCTGGAGACAGGTGAGGAGCCTCCTCCAAACATGAAGGCTGCTACCTGGGGGGCACTCGCAGCTCTGCCTGAGTCCAGAATCGGTCATGGGAGCAGCCGTGGCCCAGGATGGGTGGAGGCTGCAGATGAGCCCGTGCTTTCCCACACTTCCCCCAGGACAGTACAGAGACATTGTTTTCCACATCCCTCATGGTGCTGCAGAGGCTGCAAGTGGCATCAGTTGCCTCATGGAATATAGCTTGAGGATGCACCTTCAAGGAATCAACCTCCTTCCCTCCCTGTCTCCCTTCCCCACTCTCTAATTGGTGTTTCCTTCAATCACTCAAATCCTTATCTCGAGAGAAATCCCAACTCAGAGACCCCACATCCCCTGAGAAAGGTTCTTGCAGGTTTTCTGTGTTCATATCTTAAGTGGCCTGAGCTTTGGAGAGAGGTGGTCTGAAGTAGGCTTAGCCTCCCTGTGCAGAGCAGCACGCAGCCAGCTCTCTTTCCACTGCCTGACCTTGACCCCTCAGAAGAAAGGACAGATGTCAAGTCAGATGTCAAGTCAGACAGAATGTCCTGACAGGTCTGAGGTGCCTCCATACCTGACAGTTCCTCAGAAGCCCTGGACAGGTGGAAGTGGCAGAGGGACGAGTACAGGAATCAAACAGAAACTGACTCCCTGGATGAGACTCAGACAAGGGGATTGCTAAAGCCTCTCTGCCCCCCAAGAACTCCTCCTCCCATCTGCTGCAGACAACTTGAAGCTAATAGGGGTGGGTGATGACTGTAACCCCTTATGAGTTATTAGCAATGCTGGTAACTGCGAAATACAAATAACCATTAAAACACTGTAAGACACTTTGAATTGCAATTCAATTGCAATAATCATTGTTATTGTAATAGTGAGTTAGAAAATGATTTTCTGTTAATAAACCAATGAGTAAAGGGCAATTGCATACTGCATGTGTGTGGGCTTGGCCCTGACCAGTGATCTGAGGATAAGCCCTCATCCCCGGATAGTCAAGGCGTGGGAGGTAGGGTGGGCAGCGGAAGAATGATAAATATTTTTGAATGCACACCCTCCTAGAATAGCAGCAACAAATCAATGGGCAGAGCACCTAGGAGCTGAGAAGGAAAAGACAGGCTGATAAGATCCAGAGACCTCGAATGATATTCACTGATGCGATGCTGGAGTGAATAAACACCAGCCTGGGTTAGATACTCGGCGCCAGAGCTGTTAAGGGGGTGAGTGGAGGAGATGAGAACACTTACAGCCTGTGAGTTTCAGGGGTTACTCTGCTGAGTGCATTCTAGGGGTTCTCTTGTCCCATCCTCCAACCACGCAATCAGTCAGATAGTTCCACTGTTGTCCCCACTTTACAGGTGCCAGCACGGAGAATCACAGAGGCTGAATAACCAGCCCACAGCCCCGCCTGGTGGGTGGTGGATACAGGACTCCAACCCCAAGACTCCAAGGTTCTATGTCCGTCCTAAAAGACAGGGGAGTCGAGCAAGAACAAAAGAGTTGGGTCAAGGTTGTTTTGTGTGATAGGAAAATGTCATGCAAGAGAAAAACCACACACCCAGGCATAAGAAATGGGAAGCATGCACATTTGAGCACCGACAAGGTTAACCTTTTAATACAGAAATAATTCCATGTTAATGTGCTTGTTTTTCAACTTGCTGTGACACTATAGCCAAGGAATTTGCATCTGCGATTTTAAATGTCACAAAATAGATGCATTTGGAAGTGGAATTTTGAAATGATGTGTTTCTGGTTCCCTCCCCTTCACATTCCTTTCCTTTCAAGAAAAATAAGGTGTGGCCCCATACAGCACCTTCTAATGAAATTTTAATGTATTTGGGAGTATTTTCAGCACTCTACAATTTTATAGAGATGAAAATATAAAAGCTCTCAAAAGACTTCAAAACTGAATTAGTCTGCAACATATATTCAAGCTGTATTTCTTTTTGACCCAGTTTATTTTTAAAAGTCCAAAAAATATCAAAGGAGCTTCTTTCTCTTTTATTCTCTTGGTTCTTCTTCATAATTTAACAATTATTGAACACCTAGCATGTGCTGGGCGCCTTACAAGAATAATGTTATTCAATTAAAAGAGCAACCCTGGGAGGTTGGTTGCTCTGTTATTTCTATTTTAAAGGCAAGGAAACTGCACCTCAGGGAGGATGACGGACTCTGCAGGTGAGGTAATGAGCCAGGGTTTGCAACAGGGCTTCTCTCTCTTGATTTGATACAAGTGGGGTCTTTGGTTCTTCCGTAGTTTTCCATTGTTGCTATAACCCATTGCCACAAATTCAGTGACTGAAACACCACCAATTTCCTATCTCACCCTGTGGCAGTAAGAGGGCCAGCATAGGTCTCACAGGTCTAAAATCAAGGTGTCTTAGGACTGTGGTTTCTCTCTAGAGGCTCTGGAGAGAACCTACTTCCTTGCCTGCTCACTGCGTTAGCGGAACACAGTTCCTCACCATTGCAAGACCATGGTCCCCTCTCCTTGCTGTCAGCTGCGGACCCTGCCCAGTGTCTAAAGGGAGCCTACATTTCTTGGCTTGTAGCCCCCTTCCTCCATCATCCCAGCCAGGAGTGCTGAGTTGAGTTTCTTCATGCTTTGAATCTCTTCTCCTTCCTCTCCTGTCTCAACCCTCTGAGCGCTCTTCCACCTTCTTCCAGTTTTAATGACTCATGGTTACACTGGGCCAGGATGATCCAGGAAAATCTTTTTGCTGTTTGTCTTTCCAGCCCTCTCCTTTTTTCTGGTGACACAGCCTCCCTCTGCCCACAGCATGACTGAGGTGGGTCCAAACCAAGGCCCAGTTATTCAGAGCCTCCTCTGGCACGCATATCTGTTGGAGTCACCAGAGAAGATCACCCCACAGCATGGAGCTGCCCAGCTGGCTGCCCTGTCACATGCCAAGAGCCCACCTGTGCTGGTACAGAGTAAAAGCAATGCATAAAGGGAGCCCAGCAACAGAGAGGGAGGCAGGGAGAAAGACGGAGAAGAGAACACGTTGGGGAGGCAGTGTGGGTGGGGAGAAGAGAGAGAGAAGGAAAGAGAGAGCTCAACGGGCATCCTTCAGTCCTTCCTGAACACTGGGCCAATATTTTAATCTACTGATTGATTCATTGTAGGGGTAATTTTATTCAGATTTCAGTGATTTACAGTTGAGAAAATCCAGGGCTTAGCAATGTTTTGTTCAATAAGAGAGAGAAATGGTCAGTCTACTCACCACGCACCTTCTTAGAGCGTTAACTCATTACCCTAAAGCATCACTCCTCAGTGGCTGCCATGCCCACAGCTGGGAGCTGAGCTCTAGGGCTCCATCCAGAAAGCAGTAGAGCAGGGAGCAGAGGTTTCAGAACGTGGTACGCACACCAGCAGCATCAGCATCACTGGGGAACTTGATAGAAAGGTCAATTCTCAGTCCCCTCCCCAGACCTGCTGATTCAGGACCTCTGGAGTGGGTCCCCCATCCGTGTCTTAAGGAGTTCTTCCAGTGATTCAGTGCTAGCCTGGGAGAAGCATGCCATGGAGGTGAGGAGCACAGGCTTGCAAGCTGAGTCACCTGGCTCTGAACTGCAGCTCAGCCGCATAGCAGCTCTGGGACCTGGAGGAGATGACCTCAGCTCTCTGAGTTGCAGCTTGCTATCAATGAAATGGCCATAGTAATTGTACTACCAGGACTCTTGATTGTAAATGACAGAACGGAACTCAATCTGACTTACAGAAAAAATGCTAGCTCATGTAAATGGAATTTCATGAGACACATGGAACTGAAGAGAGGCTGACTTTGTGTTCAAATGTTCTTGACATGTCCCCTCCCTTGCCTCCTGGACTGCTTTCCTGGGGATCACCTCATGTCCAGACAGTCTTTTCTCCATGAGAGGGAGGGACAAGCACAAAGCCCCCGCTTCCATGAAGTTTACGGTTCTGATCCCACAGCAGAAGACCTTCTCTCCTACCTCACCCCCATGACCTATTCTTATGGGGCATTTGGGGTCTCATGCTCATCCTTACACAAATCCCAAGACCAGGGGATGGCCTGTGCTGACTGAACTTGTCGGGTGGCAGCTCCCCTGATGGGAAGATGGGCAGTTAGCCTCATCCCAAACCCACTGAGTGACTTCTCAAAGAATCAGGGAGTTTATACATGTTAAAGAAAAACATGGCACATCATAAAATTTTAGCATATGGATCAATTACTACAACTCTACTGCTATCATCACTGCTATTTTTGCTATTATTACTAAATATAACCAGAAATTTATGAAATTTCAAGAGAAAGAAGTGTGTTTCAGGAGAGGGATGAAAGGAGAAGAGTCTTTTTATAAAGACGTGTCAATCAATAAAAGCCCATGCCTACTCTAAAGAACTGGATAAAAATATAGAGGAGACCATTTTTGCAAGGCTGAGTCCATGGGATCAGGAGACTTTTCCTAACACAGTCAAGACTGTGGTTAAACCTGCACCAAAAGACAGTACAAGGCCCAAGTGAGTTCTAGGAATTTAGAAAATCAGTAAATAAGAAATCAATATTGATGTGGTTTATCTCTGTGTCCCCACCCAAATCTCGCCTTGAATTGTAATAATCCCCTCATGTCAAGGGAGGGACAGGTGGAGATCACTGAATCACAGGGCTGGTTTCCTTCATGCTGCTATTGTGATAGTGAGTGAGTTCTCATGTAATGATTTCATAAGGGGCTTCCCCCTTTGCTCGGTGCTCATTCTCTCGCCTGCCGCCCTGTGAAGAGGTGCATTCCACCGTGATTGTAAGTATCCTGAGGTCTCCCCAGTCATGCGGAACTGTGAGTCAATTAGACCTTTTTCCTTTATGAATTTATCCCATCTTGGGCAGTTTTTTACAGCAACGTGAGAACAGACTAATATAAATATCAACAAACTTGGGCAATGGAGAAAAAGCTTCCTTCCCTTACTTTCTTCCTCCTGGAAGAAGGTGGGCATGCATGTAAATACCGCAATGGGGTGTGTGTGTGTGTGCGCACTCGTCTGTGTGTGTTCACAGAAATATTATTTATTTGATAGCACAGAAACAAGGCCTTCGCCCCCAAATGTTAGTATTTAAAATCCTAAGAATCATGATTCTTGGGGTGCATGCTCTGCTAGGCCCCATGAACAGGGTTCTGAGAGGAAAACCGTTAAAAACTTCTCAATATACCTTACATTGGGATTACTTCTCTAGAAGAGCAACATGTAAAGAGAGCCCAGTGACAAAGAGGGTGAGAGGGAGACAGAGAGAGAAGAGAACCTAGGGGAGAGAGTGGGAATGGGGAGAAGAGAGAATGAGAAAGAAGAAGAAGGAAAGGAAGAGAGAGAGAGAGAAGGAAAGAGAGAGTTCAGCCAAAGAACATCCTGCCATTCTCCCCAAACACTGGACCAATATTTTTATCTATTGCTGGATTCATTGCAGGGGCAATTTCACCATCTCTAGAAAAGTGGTCTGAGAAAATTAGTGTCAAAAGATGTTATTTAGTTGCTCAGTGTCTTCCTTTCCAGAGGGTTCCAAAAAGGGCATGTTCAGAGACAGACAGAGCCAACGAGAGGCTGCACCACTTTCTCTAAGGGGTCCTGGGAGCCCAGAAGCCCAGTAGCATCTCTTCCAGAACATTATCAAAGCTGTCACAAAAGCCCACCCAGAGCCTAACAGAGGGGACATGAGACACCACCCTTTGAGGGAGCGCAAGGTGCTATAAGCACCTGTGGGACAGACATCTCGCCGTGGCCACTTCTGGAACATGCGGGCTGCCAGGCAGCCCCGCCTTCCTCCCTTAGCCTCACTCCTGCAGAAGCCAGTCATCTCTCCCCATCCCACTTGCCTTGCTTCACCCCCGCTCAAGATGTCACCTAATTCCTGGCGCTTTAGAACTCACTCTCCAAGCAGGTGTCCTTGTCACTCTAATTTAATTTAGACCAGCAAATTGGCCCATATGTGAAAGATGTGTTGAATTACTTCTCACAGGTATCTCAGACCCATCTGGCTGGTGGGGTGCTTGGGAGGAGAGCCCTCTGGGATTAACAGAGAATGAGGATACACACTTGCAAGCACTCCAAAATGTCCCCCGCTGCACCTCACCCCACTGCCAAGGCGTTATTTTAAGATAAGCATGTAAGCAGTGGATCGCGCCTATAATCCCAGCACTTTGAGAGGCCGAGGCAGGTGGATCACCTGAGGTCAAGAGTTCAAGACCAGCCTGGCCAACATGGTGAAACCCTGTCTCTACTGCAAATACAAAAATTAGCCGGGCGTGGTGGCGGGCACCTGTAATCTCAGCTACTTGGGAGGCTTAGGCAGGAGAATCGCTTGAATCTGGAGGCAGAGGTTGCAGTGAGCCAAGATCGTGCCATTACACTTCAGCCTGGGCAACAAGAGCGAAACTCTGTCTCAAATAAATAAATAAGTGAAAAAATAACTTACCTGATACCACAGAGTTAAGGGTCAGAGCGGTGGGGTTGGGGTTTGAACCCAGGCAATTTGACTCCAGACACAACATCCTAATTCCCACCCAGTGGCAACATCGTCAGTGAAAACACGTCCACTTTGAACCACCATTGTTAAAACACAGATTCCTGGGCCCCACCACACAGGTCCAGGGTGGGGGCTGAGAATGCACATTTTGAATTCCTCTGACAAGCTCCCCAGGGTTACTTTGGGTGCTGCTGGCCCACAAACCTCCCTTTGAAGGGCCCTGCACTCTATTGGCACAACAGTGACACAGTCTCCAGGCCCTCACCGAATGACTGTAAAAACCAGAGAAGAGAATTACAAAAGGAAAACCCTTACTTCTTTCTCTCTGGATACAGCAGCAAATTCTTGCATGATAATGAATGCAAAAACAAAAACTCTTTTGTTAAAACTCTTAAATGTGTATGTTTACATATACATATATTTTGCAATATACATTCTTATTTTACAAGCAAAATTAGTTTTTCTTTTAATAAAAACCGTATACAGTTTAAAAAATAATCAAAGAAGAGAATATTGGTGACGATCCTAAACATAATAGAGCTCTTTGAAAAAGTAAAGGGTGGCTATTGAGATTATTGATCTTGGTGTTATCTTATGGGTCTAATTCAACAAAATTCCCAGCCCCGTCTTCTGAATACTTGGGTTACAAGCTGGAGTCTGTGCAATTATGAAATCCCAGGCCACGTCTCCATCACAGTTCTATTTTTGCCATTAATATTCTAATAAGAAAGGCTAAATAGCATCAATAGGAAGCCATGTGAATTGTCTGCGGAAAAGACTACAAAACTTTTTTTATTGTTATTATTTCAGTTTCTAGACATTTCATTGTAATGGGAGAAATCAGAGGCCTGGGCTGAGACTTAATCTGTATTTTGCGGTACAGCGAGGAATATTTTCCCCTCCTAATCTCTACTTAAAGTGTAAGTAAGAGTGCCTCTATCTGTCGCTGTGAACAAAAAGCACAAAAGGATTCAGAAAGTAATAACAAAGATAAATAACTTTGCAATAAAATTTCAGCTCCAGTAATTTTCCATTTATATTTTCTCACTGAATCATGTAGTCCTGAGCATTGCACTGTTAACGTCTGAGCTGCATCATGCAAAGTAATTTCATATCTAATGCTTCCCAGAGAGTCCCAAATCTAACGCCCCATGGCCCTGCACTGCTGTGCAGCCAGTGAGTCACGCGGTTCACCCCAATAATAGGACTTCCCATGTGATTTCATTGTCTTTCCCAGGCAATCAGTCTCAACATCTCAGAGAGAACGAATTGTCAGGAAGCCCCTCCAGCAAAGGGGGGTCCGATGCTATTACTTATGCCACTTATTGTTGGAAGCTGAATGCTGAACGTGGTTTTACTGGGTGAAACCGCTGTTGTGGTTTTTGGCCAGCCAGTGTAAGCCTTGGTTAGCAAGGCAATAGTTAAGTGCATTAGGGAACCTCAGAGAAAGTTCCCGAGAGGAAAGGGAGGTGAAAGGGTGGGATGAAGAAAGGAGGAGGAGCAGAGCCATTCTTCAGGCTCCAGATAGGGAGCACACACTGCTCTCTTGAAAGAAATCTCCCTCTCCCTATCGCTCTTTCTCCATCTCTCTCCACCTCTGTCTCTGTCTGTATGTCTCCGTTTCTTTCTCCACCTGTCTTTCCCTCCTTTTTACCCCCTCTCCCCACCTCGCCTCAGTTCTTTCTCCCCTCCACTCTCCTCATTCTTCCTCCTCCTCTTCTTTGTCTATAGAGAAATGTTCTCCACCCTTCTACCTTTTCTTCTCCTTTCCCATCCATCCATCTCCCTCTCTCCTCACTCTCTTCCTATTCTCTCCAGTTCCCTTGCCCTTTTACCCCCCCCCCATTCCTCTCGCCTCTCCCCCCACCTCCACTCTGGGCATTTTTGTCTCTGAGCTGACCTAAACCAGATACAGCAAGGGCTCTGTAGAGGCCACCCTACATTAGCCTCCCCAGGTGCCTGTGGGTCCTCCTTGGACCCCGTGTTCATAGAACTAAGTCTATCTGTGGGGTGGGGCATGTCTCCTGGAAGCTCCTAGAAGATCTTGCTGATATTGCTGTATGTAGGTCACTGAACTGGATGTTTCTCCATCCTCCATCCAGTGCACCTGCTAAACCCTACATGTTCTCTTCTTTCTGCCCCTTCTCTCTCCCTGGCTCCCAGTCCTTCCGGGGCCTGTAAAATAATTTCGATGCACAACCAGTGAGAATACAGCTCCTGGCCTCAGGCAGGAGGTGAACACCTGCTGATGCCCACCCAGGGCTGCTCCTCTCCTTCACCTGGGTTCCTGGACTTTCTCGCCTCCACCTCTTCAGGCTGGGCCAGCTTGCTTTCTCATGTGAGCTCACAGTATCCTTTTTAAAAAGTCCATATCTTTGTAATTATCCATTGGCTGCTGTTTGTTTAGTTAAGATCTGCACACACACACACATACGTACCCATTTGTCTATAAGTGCCTTGAGGTAGGGTCTTGTCAATGTCTTCCTCTCTGCAACCTGCACTCGATAGAATCGTGCCCCTCAAAGATTCTGAGGTCCTTTCTGGAACCTCAGAATGGGGCCTTATTTGGAAGCAGGACTATTGCATATGTAATTAGTTAAGCTACAATGAGGTCAGTGTAGAGTGGGCTCTTAATCCAATACGACTCGTGTCCTTATAAGAAGAGGGAAGCTCAGGGGGATGCATGGAGAACACTGTGTGACCACAGAGACAGAGACCGAAGCCACGCAGCTGCAAGCCAAGGAAAGCCATGAGCTGCCATCAAACACCAGGAGCTGAAGAGGCAAGGAAGGGTCCTCCCCTAGAGCCTTCCAAGAGAGCACGGCCTTGCCTACAGCTGGATTTCCAGCTTCTGCCCTCCAGAGCTGTGAGATGGCATAATACATTTCCATTGTTATAAGTCACTCAGTTGTTGATACTTTGTTGTGACAACCCAATAAATCGAGTCCCCATGCCCAGGGTCTAGCACCACGCCTGGTCTGTGCTACTGGCCATCCTGGAAATGACATGTACACATAGTATCCCATATTGAAGTTCAAGCTTTAGTCAATAGTCCCATATTCTCAACTTCACAAACCACACATGCCTTAATTTGGGTAGCCCAGGAGCAGACCAAGGCTAGGATTCCAAGGGCAGATATTTTAGCAAGAGGTGACCCTGGCAAACACCAGCAGGGCTGGGGAAGCAAGGCAGAGGAGGGAAGGCGTCAACGGGGTACCCAGCAGAGAGTTTGAGGTTACCCGTGTGGGCCACTAGGGCACAGGCTCCCTGGGGACCTCTGGGAGACAGGGTAGACAGTACTTCTTAGAGAATCCCACCCATGCAGGGGAAGAGTGCTGGCTGAGAACAGGGACAGAATCTGATAGCACCTGCTACAACTCTGAAGACACAGAATTGTCACCTTTTATGTTGTCAAGTTGGAAAAGAATAAATGCAAATTCCATTTAATGCCTCTCCATAAAAGGAACATTTAACATTACCAATGTCAAGATGATCATTTTCGAATAGAAGGAGTTTTGTACGTTAAGTTTCTGCCAAGGTCTTTCTTTGTCTTTATTTTGTCACTGTTGTTAGTGTGGCTTTTTGGATTTTTTAGGGGGGAGGGTAGTAGATTGTGTAACTAAACTTTTATTGTAGAAAAAAATTTATATTTGCAGAAAAGTTACAAAAATAGAGAGCTTCTATATATCCTTTACCTGGCTTCCCATAATGATGACATCTTACATAATCATAGTACTGCTGTCAAAACTAGTAAATTAATATTGAGACAATACTATTAATTACTTGGTTCTAACTTTTAGACAGTTCATCACTAGAAATGATACCAATCCACAGATTAGCATCTGGGAGCCACTGTCTTAATCTATCCTGAATAAGTATGTCACGGTGCAAGTCTCTCTGATAATTTTTATCCTGAATAAGTATGTCACGGTGCAAGTCTCTCTGATAATTTTTATCCTGAATAAGTATGTCACGGTGCAAGTCTCTCTGATAATTTTCTGTCTTGCTTCTGAGCAGCTGACAAGTTAAAATTGGCCTCCACCTGTGGGTGGGACCCACAGATCAATCAAGAATTTCTAAGCACACAAAGGCCCTGCCCTCAGACTCAGTAGCCCATGCAAGTTAAAACAAAAAGGCAATGCCTACTAATGCCTATATTGTATGCAATATACATAAACGCATGCATTCTATATAAAAGTGTCCATGGTACTCTGTGTGTACAAATGGACACTGAAGGACGGGTATTCATCATCAGCTATACTAGTGGCTTTATTAAGATTTCATTTACACAACATAAGCGTTTACTTGTTCAAAACATACAATTTAATGCTTTCTGCTTTATTGACACAGTTGTGTCAGTATCCCCATAATCTAATTTTAGGACGCTTTCATCATTCTAAAATGGAGGCTCATAGCTATCAGCAGTCATTCTCCATTTCCACTTTCCCTCGCTTTTCAGCCACTAGTCTGCTTTCTGTCTCTACGGACTGCCCTATCCTGGACATTTCACATGAAAGGAATCATATAATATGTGGCCTTTTTTGTCTGGTTTCTTTCCCTTAGCATGATGTTTTAAGGTTCCTCCATGTTGCAGTAGGTATCAGGACTTTATTCCTTTTTATCACCAGATAATAATATTCCACATATAGCATATACGGATATACTACATTTTGTTTACCCATTCATCAGTTCATGTGTATTTGGGTTGTTTCCACTTTTGATTATGAATAATGTTGCTGTGAATATTCTATGGGTTAAATTTGATCAAACGTAGTGAGAACTTGGATCTGCAAGAAAACATTCATTCTATAGTAGAAGGGCAGTATGAACAAGCCATGACCTCAGAAGACTGGAGATCTGCGGATCTCAGAGAGACTTCAGCAACACGAATTTAACGGATGTCTGCGCTGAGAATTACCATGTGTAGGCGGCTGTGTGCTGGACTCTGCAAGGATTATCTCATTTGATTCTCCCTGGAACAATTTCATTTTACAGATGGAGAAACTGAGGCTTGTTCAAGGTCACACAGGAGGAAGGGGTAGAGATCAGATTTAAATCCATGTTAGCAGGACTCCAAAGACCATATTCTTAGCTGGGACACCATACCAAGACGCTGGGGCGGGGACCACAGGCAGGGGAAATGTGGACCCCGGGACGCGTCTGCACTGTTGGTCTCTTGACTGTTTCCTATCCGCTTTGCTGCTGAGTCACCCATCGCCAAATCCCAGCCTACTGTTGAAAACTGGCTTCAAAGGCAGGAGTTTAATTCTTCCACACGATAGTCTCCCCGAACCAAATCTCATTAATAAAAGATGATAAATAAATTTTAATAAAGGATTTGCCGAGATGCTTCTGCAGCAGCACATACTGTCAAAAACTTTTCTCCCCCTTGAACCAAAAGGATTTTTCTCAGCAGGGCAAAATAATCTCCACTCCTTTATGGCAAGTCTACCGACTGCTGGTGTGGAAGGAGCCCCAGCTTCAGGTTTGCATTTACATGTGCTGTTGTTCATCTCTCTGGCATATTCAAAATATGCCATTAATTACTGAACATCATCAGGTTTGGAAAGGAAAAAGAGAGCACATAATTGGAGACTCCCTTTCACTCCGAAGATGTTTGGAGGGACATGGGAGGAGATCATTGCAGTGTGACTGGTTGTCACCCCTGAGCCGGCTGATGACAGCAGATGTCAGCACCGCACAGCAGAGAGCATCCTCCTTGGAAGACAGCTCGCTCAGTGGAAACGCTGCCATGGCTCAGGGCAGACCATGGCTTGGCATTGATGATGTTGCTTTGTTTTATTGCACGGTCTGAAAATCTGCCTCTGGATTGTGGAGCCAAATTGCACAGCCCAAAAGGCAGCGGTCCAGCAGGCGATACAGGAGCCTGCTCAGCTCCGGCAGCAGCTGTGCCAAAGCAAATCTTCCTAAGCCAAACAGTTCAAAGAGTGCCAGGGTCTTCCCTGCTCACAAGTCTTCAAGAGGCTTGCTTTGCACACGTCTTCTCTCTGTAGTTTCACAGTTTCCATTCAAGTTTACTTAGGTTTGTTCCCTACGTCGTTGCCCAACAGAACAAGAGGACTCAGTCAGATCCCTCCAACTCTGATCAGAGGCAAGCCAGGACAGGACGCCATGTTTTCTTGCTGCCGGCAGGTTCAGAGAGCAGGTGCGGTGCTGTGACCGCAGCCATGCATGGTGGGCAGTCCTCGAAGGAGACGCTCCTTTCGTGTAGCTGCCATGCCTGCTCTGTGTTTTGCATTTTGTTCGGAGTCTGTGATGTGTGCTGCACCCTGCAAAGCCAGGGGCTTGAAGATATCACTGCAGAGTGCTTAGGAAGAGACAGCAAGGAGAGTTCACAGAATCCTCGTCAGTTCTGAACAATGCTGTAAAGCAGTGTGGGCTCCAAGCAGCTCAGATAAATTGGAAATCACATCCTTTCTCCAAGACAACAACCTGCCACATCCTTCATTGTTAGACAGTGATGCTGGGCTGTGTGATCAGCCTTAAGTCGTGGCAAGGATGCAGGTGGCTATGAATTGAAGCCTAGATCTGTCTAGGCCAAACATAAGACGGGACAACCACCCTCAGGCTTTCCCTCCAGACCCCGCTCTCATTGCCACAGCACCCTGATTTCTCTGAGGACATTTGGGGGTTCTCATTAAGGGTGACCCACTTGTCCTGATTTGCCTGAGACTTGCCTGGGTTTAGCATTTGAAGTCCTGCATCCTTGGAAATGCCTCAGTCCCAGGCAAGCTGGAGCCGTGGGTCACCACATTTGTCTTTGCAACCCTTACTGGCCAATTCCCAATATATTTTTGTTCATCCCTGTAAGACTCACTCTGTGAATATTTAGTGAGCACCTGCTGTGTGCCAGGCACTGTTCCAGGTGCTGAAGATGGTGTCAAAGCAGGCAAAGCCCCTGCTCACACAGGAAACAGACAATGCCACTGAACCAATGCATCGCCAGCATGCTCTAGGGTAGCAAAGGCTGGGGTTCTAATACAACTGCACGCAGGAGAGACAGAGTCCTGGAGTGGGGTAAAACCATGTTAAATGTCCAACAACAGCCTCGGCAATGAGCTGGCATTAAAACAAAATCAAGAAGAAAGGGAGAGATGGGGCCTTGTGGTCATGCAGGGGCAGAGTGGTGTGTGCTTGGAGTCCTGGAGGAAGACAGGGAGGCCAGCCATGTCTGAAGCAGAGAGGATGTGGGGAGGATTCACAGGGAGGAAGGGCAGAGCAGTGCAGAGGCATCTTTGTCCATCCAGGCCACACCGTAGCCTGGGTGGCTCATAACCAACAGAAAGTCATTTCTCCCAGGCTGCAAGCTGGCAATGCACCATCAGAGCTGTGGCAGATGCAGCGTCTGGTGAGGGCCCTGGCTTCTGGCTCACAGACTTGCCTCCTCTCTGGAACCTCACATGGTGGTAGGTACAAGGGGGCTCTCTAGGACCTCTTTTAAGAAGGCACTAATCCCTAATCACCTCCCAGAGGCCCCACCGCCAAATACCATCACATTGGCAGATAGGTTTCAACATACAATTTTTTGGGGAATGTAAACATTCAGAGCTTAGCATAGGACCTAGGGGATGTCAGGTCATGATTCAGTTTGATTAACTTAGTTAGTTACATGTTCTTTGTAGCAAGGTAGTACAGAAAAAAAAAAAAAAAGTTATTCCAAGAGCTCGTAACTATCTTTTCTTAAGGAGAAATATGTCTTTGTTTAGAAAAAATACCTCACAAAGCCACACGGGTAGGTGAGACCCTGAAATTTGGTGAATGGAAATGAAGGAGTGAAAATGGTCATGAAGTTGCTGTGCATGAGAAGGGAACAGAAACACGGAGGTGAGGGAGACAGAGGAGCAATGAGGCTGAAAATGGGAGAAAAGAGAGGGCCGGGGTGGCCACACGGACAGGATGGCTCACTGAGGGACCTTCTACGACTCAGAATGCCTGACACTCAGCTGGCAGTTGTCAGGATGCAGAGCTGTAAAATCTTCCCGTGACTTCCTAAATGGAGCAAACTAGCGATGGTGTCAAGTTCATTTGCACCCGCTGAGAGTTAGGGTCCTCCACGAACCTGTGCAGGCTCTCTGGCTGCCTGGCCAGCAGAATAAAGAGCAAGCGGTACAGGCTCTGCTGGCTTCTGAGTCCACACCTAGGCCCTGACACTTGCGCTTCTGCTTTCTGTGCCTTGGACTCTCTGTTCTTAGAACCCAGCCCCCGTGCTGTGAGGGGGCCTGAGCAGCCCCGTAGAGAGGAGACATCTGCCTGAAGAGGAATCAAGGCCCTGACGAATGGCCCTGTCTGACCTCCCAGCCCCAATTCTCCAGCCATCTGAGTGAAGCATCCAGGAGATTCATGAGGAACATTAACAGTTGTTGATGTTTTCGGCCACTCTATTTTGCGTGGTTTGCCCCCAGTTGCAGATAGCCAGGGCACTGAACTGTGAAGAAATCGCCTTCACGACAGCCTGGAGGAAGTTGTGTTGTGATCATTGAGGAAAGAGACTGAGTCCTACACCCAGGGCCAAGTGATACAAACCTGAGCAGCCTAGGCAGGAATGCTGCAGGGCTGCAAAAACTGAGTCAACTGGGTAGAAGCTGGAGGCTGGCGTCAAGAACTGGCAGCCCCCGGGAACCGGTGGAGATGGGGGGGGCATCAGGTTTCTGATCTGTTCTTGAGATAATTTTGTCAAGAACTCAAGAGGCAAGGTGACCTCATCTGATATTTAGGTTCCCACTCCCTGCTGAGCAGAACCCATCACGCCAGTCCACTCAGGTTGGGCTGTTCTTGGGCAGTGTCCATCCTAGATCCCTAGGCACTCCTCACCAGGCACACAAGATACCCACGCTCTTCCTTACACCTGGTCTTTTAGGAAGTGATCTACCAGCTGCAAGACAATGGCTAAGAGGGGCACCAGGACCATTTTATTTGGTACAAATGCACCTGGACAATGTCCAATGAAAAGAAATAAAGTTCCCGCTGCACTGTGTGAGCAAGCAGAGCTGAGCATGTGGAATTTCCCCAAAGTTAAAGCTTCCATTTCTCCTGTTCAACCAAACGCAAGTTGAAGATTTGCCAAGAAAGAAGACACTTGCCAAGGTTAAAATGACTGTATTCGTTCAGTATTCTGAGCCCTTTCATATGACTCCAAATCGTCACAATAATCCTCTAATATACCAACTTGATTTTGTAAGTGAATTTATCAAAATTTATAAATTTTATAAAATAAGGCCCCAAAAGAATGACTACCTAGCTCAAGCTATGTATCTTATGGTGGAAGACCCAGGGTTTGAACCCAAACAGCCTACATTTTAAGCGCTTTCTAAAGCATCATAAAAATGCATTAATTTTGGATAGTTTCTAAAACTAATTTCAGTGGATTCATGTCTATTTAAGTTACAACTGTGTATATAATTGCATAAACTTTCCAACACAAATAAATCTAAGCATGCCAGGCTTTGCAAGGAAACATCCAGCCTCGAAGAAAGCATATTTCATTATACAAGTAGTCATACTGTAAGTGGTATGAGGAAAGCAAAAAGACCATCTCAATCAACACTCTGCAACTGGAATTCCCCTGAAATCTCTGTCCTAAATCAGAAATTATCTAAACCATAAATGAGTTAACTAAACTACAGATCAAGTGTCTAAATACAAAAGCATTAGAACATCAGAGAGCAATACCATACAGGTAGATATCTGCTTATTTATTCCTGATGCTGTGACAGCATTTATGTCTATTTTTTATTGAAGGAGCTTTTTTCATAGATAATTCAATACAAATTATTTGAAAGAAAATGTATTTTGTTATTACTTGGAATAGAAAAAGGCAATCGTGTTGGAATGGAATGCAGATAAAAAATAAGATCATATAATAAAGGATACAGCATTTGGCAATTTAAGCAGAGCCATTCAAAGGTAGGTGATTCATGAATAAGCTGAAAAATGGTTTGACTAATGTTTTTGGACCACCTACTATGTACTGGGAAAATGCTATATTATCCTTCATTTAAACTGATAATGCAATGCTATAATTTGTAAAGGAAAATATTTATTTTGCAGGAAAGTCCCTGCAGGGGACATTGACGTGGGAGGAGCTCACAGGTGCTAATTCTCCTGAGGCTGGCACACCTTTCTTTTCACCTATACCATCCAGGCAGAAGAGATGCTCCCTCTCTGAGCGCCCTCTGTGTTTGTGGGGAGGGACATGTGCCAGAGTTCCGGCCAATGAGATGTTAAGTGAAGTCTTCTAGGTATTGGGAAGTCTTCTGGGTCCTGGGATAGAAATGACTGGCACAGATCTTCCCTTATTCTTACTGCCTTGAATGTCAATATGCTGTCTGGAGTTACAGCAGCCATTTTATTACCCTGAGGAAGAGATTTGCAAAGATGTAGACTCTTATATTGTGGATCTACTAAACCAATGCCAAGAACTGACTACGTTCAGATTTCTTGTCATTTTAGAGAAATAAGCCTTTAATTATTTAAGAAACATTGAGCACAGCTTTGTTTTTGTTGTTGTTGCTGTTTGTTTGTTTAGCCAAAACATTCTTAACTGTGTATCCCTTGTATTATGTGAAGGGGATACAATGGATATTTATTCTTCTTTATATTGACAATTATAGAAATGAAGTTTGGCTGTTTTCTTAACACTTAAAGATAACTATTCATGGCCATAAAAATAGGACATATGACTTCAATATTATGAAAAAATGATTACAGGCAATATAATCCATACAGCAAAGAAAAAAAGAGGTACAAATACAGAATACAGAAATAGAATGACAAGAAGATCAAGTATATCACATCCATTGCAACAAAACTGTAAACGTGTTAAACTTTCTATCAAATGATAAAATATCTCCTACTGGCAAATATATATCCAATTATATATGTCTAAAAGACACTCCAGTATAAAGTGATAAAGAAAGGTTAAAGATAAAAGGAATACTGACAGAAGTACTTCTATAACTAGAATAATGCATCTTATTAGAGGTTAAATGGGAAAATCCTGTCATCACCTGCTACATGGATGTAGGCATAGAAGGGCATCTGATACTATTCAACGTTCTTTTCTGACAAATTCTCCTAATAAACTCAAATCGGAAGAAAATTTGCTGTCATGGTAAAGACTAACTATCTTCAGGGAGCACCACTTGAAGCATTCCATTATTGTCTATATAAAGGTAAAAATCCCCATAAGCTTCATATTTGTCATTGTTTTATCAAAAGTAATTAAGCATCCTAAAATGGTATGTTAGAAAAATAGAGATGATCATTATTACTTTCATACAGAAAAAAAAAGTCTACCTGGAAAACAGAAGAGCTACTGAGATACTAACAAGAATTCATTAAATGACCTGTTAATAAATAATAAATCAATGCATGTCTTTACCCACAGTAACCAGTTAAAAAAATGAAATAAAGATTCCAGGTATAATAGCCACAAAAATGTAACATACCTCAGGCTAATCTCAAAAAGAAATGTACAGGACTTCATAAAAATATCATAGCACTGTACTGAGAGATATAAAAGACAATGAAGACATGGAGAGGGCATCACAGTCTTAAGTGAGAAGGTCTGATGTAGCAAAAATATCAAACTTTCAACTCTAAATTTAGTGAAATTCCAATGAAAATTCTTATATAAGGCTTTTTGAATCTTAATATGATTTTAAAGTTGTTCAAGAAGAAAAAATGGATAAAATCAGTCAAAAAGTTATGAAAGAGAGAGAGAGAGAGAGAGAAAGGGAGGGAGGGATAAAACAAGAGAGGAAGAAAGGGAGGGAGGGGAAGGGCAGAGGTGGGTTGTCTTAACAAAATATGAACAGTAAGTTAAAATAGTCTCTTATTATCCAGAAATAATCACAAATATCACCAGGACAGATTCAAAACTTAGAAGCAAACCCATGAACAGTATGTGATAAGAATGACATTAAAAATTAATGGTACAAGGTGATGGATATGCTAATTCGGTTGATTGAATCATCCTATGTTGTATAAATATACCCAAACATTAAATCGTACTCCACGACTGTATATAATTATAATGTGTCAATTAAAACAATATTAACAGTAAAATTATTTTTAAAACTAACACTAAGTGGTTAATTCAACAGATGTGAGATCATTTATAATAAAACAAAGTTGGATCCCTACTCGCGGCTTGCACCAAAATAGAATCCATGAGTATGAATGATCGCAGGGTCAAAAGGGAAGTAATAACTTGGAGAAAATATCTGCATTATATGTGTATGATATTCTTAATGCCCAAAGAAATCTTCTAAATAAGAAGGTGAGAAGCACCTCAGTAAAAAGATGGTTGAAAGATATGATTAGGTAATCACAAAAGAAGACACAAACGTTTGAAATTACCAGAAGTGGAATGAATTCTATAGCAACGTTCCATTTCTCACTTAGAAGCTTGGGAGATGATATTTGGCAAGTTGTGATGATGTTTGGTGATCAAGGAAAGGTGGAATGGAAAACCCATCGGGCCGGGGAGTGCAAACTAGTAGATTTTACCATGGAGAGTAATTTGATGTTATTATAGCAACCTTGCAGGAAAGTATCCCAAGAAATAATCTCAGATGAAGACAAATTAAGAACAAGGATGTCAGAGATGTGATAGTTACAATAGTGAATATTGAGAAAAAAAAACTTAGGAGGCCAAGAATAAAGGAGTGGTAGTGCAAATTAGGGCACCTCCATTCGAAGGCATGCTATGCAGTTATGAACAAATGTTTTTAGAGAATATTTCATGGCATGGGAAAGAAAGATGAACAAGAAAAGGGTACACTATCATATAGATGAACGGTGTCAGCAAGGAAGAAGAGCAGGAGGTGGTGGGGAAGGAATGGCTAGAATTCAGTTCTCTTTCTCTCTTACAGGAAATGGATCTCCTCAGGGTCCCCAGGGTGATAAGTCTGGATAGAACCATTGAGTCATAACATTTGGACAGAGACCTCAAGTGAAGGATTTTTTTCTTCAGTTCTTAGAGGTAGTTATGCTTGTTTTTCCCCCGCTTAAAGATGGAGGCTAACCCAGCCGGCTGACAGTGTATATCTGAGGCAATTCTTCTCACCGTGACCATTGGTTTGTCAGATTTATTTGCAGCAGTAATTCATACCAGACAACTTAACACCATTGCTGTTTCCTCCCTGGCAGTTCAGGGACAGTGAGATGAATCTTCAAAGTGGCAACGTAGCTCCAGATGCTGGGCACTGTCCCAGAAATGGGCCATTTGTCCCATGTGGGCGCCTACAGAAGCTGACATCGCCCAAGCTCAAGCCACACCCATCTGTCAGGGAACAGGTTGGCTGGTGCTTCTTGAACTAGAGTTTGTAGAGTTTGATTTGAGAGAAGTCTACAGTATTTGGAGGAAATGTTTTTTTAAAGAAGACTCACAAATCATCTGTGCTGACTAGGCATTGGATACCTGCCCAACAGGTACATATAATCTTGTCCCAATACATAGACATAAGGGTCACTTATACGAATCTCCTATCTCCTACACCCTTTTAATGGATGAAAACCCCATCCTTTATTGCACTTTGCCATTTTTGCAACACTTGTTATATAACTATATTCCAGGCTGCAAAGAGAGGCTAACAAAGGCAAGTCAAGAAAACTAAGACATGATTCCTGCTAATAAGCATCCACGGTCTACTTGGAAAAACAAATATATAAGCCAATAACTAGAATTCTGAGTACAGTGAAAAGGATGTGAAGGAGGGGTTATGGGAATTGGAATGTGATGCTCAACCCTGCCCCCAGGGAGATCCATCATAGAGACAGTGACATCTGAGCTGTCAATACGAGTCTTCAAAACAGACAGGCACATTTCCCTTGAAAGTCACAGCATGTGCAAAGATGCAAAGATGCAGAAGTGGGAAGAGCACAGAACTTGGTATCTGCAGGCACTCGGGCCACCTGGGTAATTTTACATTGATTTCTGGCATCCCTGACATGACCATGAAAATCCAATTTATTATAGGTTGCAGTTTTTAACCAAGGACTCCTGGAGCCGAGAGAGGCCTGAGCAGACTCTCCAGGACCCTGAAGCCCCTGAAAGCAGGTGTATTTTCCTGGTCCACAGTTTTCATGAGATTCTTATGGGTCCATCACTCCCAAAGGTTCCAAGGGTCATGTAGATATGGTTAACTCTTGTGTTGCTGGACTGTGTCTCATGGAAAACCTTGAAAAGAGAGAACCACAGGAGTTCCCCCAAGACCTGCTTACATTCAGGCAAGGTTGATATCTTTGAGAATAAAAGTCCTCTCCTTTCACAACTGCAGTCCCATTGGTCCATGTCAAACTTAGGTTCTGAGTGCTGAAAGGAAGCTCACCCAGCAGAGGTTCCCCTCAAGACTCCTCTAACACTAGGCCCCGGGGAAGAGATGAAGTGCAGGGGTGCAGAAGCAGCATCCAAGTATCTACCCTCTGAAACTGCCAGTGTCTCTGAGGTGCAACCAGCTTGGATCATCACCTGCCAGAAAGAGCAACCCCAAGCGCCTCTTACAGGGTTATGTAAGGACCAAAATAAACCACATGTCTGAATGCATTTTGAGAAGTATCAAGATGTGCTCAGCCATCACACTGTTGAAGGGTGAATGTAAACAGAGATAGGAGGCTGTGCTCCAGGCACACCTGCATGGTGACCTTTTGGCATCTGAGAGGGCAGAGTGCTGGCTGGATTTTGGTGCTCCCCTTGCCCCCTTGTGCAGTGAGCAGCCTGCATAAAACACCTTGGACTTTTTCCTAAGGGCAGGCTGCTTGGGCAGCATAAAATGATAATAAGGTCTTTATTTGTCCAGTGTTATATACTATCCATCGGTTTTTTCTCAATTAATCTCATTACTATCCATAACCCCAACTATATTGATAGATAGTTGAACAGGCATTAGTATATTCATGTAAGCAAAGGGAAAAAAATAAGGATTGGTTCACCAAAGAAGTAATACAGGTGATCATGATCAGTAAACATGTAAAAACCAAAAAGCTTTGCCTCCCTAGTAATTCAGTAAATACAAATTAAAACAAGATACTTCACATTCGACCTGTCACACTGGCAATATCGGCTTTAAAGGCTAATGCTTGTTTGATACATTACAAAATTTACTGAGTAACTACTAGTTACCAAGAAGTAAAACGGGCAAAGAGGATACAGAGCACCTCTGTACCTGCACCAGTATGACCAAGTCCCTGTCCTCAGGGGGCTTCTGATCTACAGCAGGGCTGCTTAGCCTTGCACAATTGACATGCCATGCCAGGTCATTCTTTGGGTGGTGTGTGTGGTTGAGGGGAGGGGTATTGTAGGATGTTCAGCAGTGCTCCGCCTGCACCTATTCGTTGCCAGTAGCACCCTTTCCATTTTTGGTGAGGATAAACAAAATTGTCTCCAGACATTACAAAATGTCTTCTGGGGGGTAAAATTGCACTTGGCTGACAACCACTCATTTAGGGTTAACAAGAAAACTGCAAAATCATATTTATGAGCTGTTTGTGGGAGGAGTACGTTAACTGAAGGGCAACCGAAATGAAGCCTTAAACTTCCTCATACATATCACTCAAGCAAGTGAACTTCCGCCAGCACAGGTAAACAGCAAGAGACCCTGGCACTGCTTGGCTCTGAATAAAGAAGTCAAGCCTTGCTAGAAATTCTAACCCGAGTCTACACCATCCAGGATACAGAGTTCAAGTTTGCACTTCATCTATAGGGCAGAAATTCCAAACCAAAATGAACATAACATTTGCATTCAGGCTGAGGAAAATTGGTCTATAGGGACAAATTTGTGTAACCAAAGTTACACAAAATTGTCACAATATATAGCCTCACCAGCTGAAGATAAAATGAAAATTAAAAATTCTAACCTAGATGAAGAAAAGCTGCACTGTAACAGAGAACCAGCATATACAACAAAGGTAACTGATCTATCCAATAACTTAGAAAAATTGAAGAATTAAAGGGAGTAAAGAATTAAAATACTCCATTATGAAAGAACAAAATACTATAAAAGAAAGAAATGATGGATTTAACTTTTAAAAATCTAGAAATGAAAAATATAGTCACTAACATGTAAAACTCAACAGATATTAGACATAGCTGGAGAGCAGAGCTGAATAAATCACTAGTCATGCGACAGAAATTTAGAAGATGGAAGTCGTGGCAAGAATTTCAAAACATAAACAATAGAATGAGAAGGCCAATGTATAGTCAAAACAAGTTACAAGTTATAGTCAAAACAAGAAGATAACAGAGATGGAAGAAAAGCAATCTTCAAAATGAAATCATTTTGAATTTTTCAAAATTGAGGATACAAATAAATCCTCTGTTGAAAACATATGAAATATATACCCATTCCTAGGTGCGTCCCAGTGAAATGAAGATTACCAAAGACAAAGAGAAAACCTTCAAAGGAACCAGAAGGACAAGCAGTTCTGTACAAAGGAACAATAATGTGAATAGCAATCAACTTCTCAGTAATAATAAAGACCACACAAGAATGGAACAATACATTTATGGACTACGAGAAAGAAAATTTAAAAGTTGATATTAAAATAAGCCATTGTTTAAGAGTGAAGGCAAAAATTCAGACATTTTCAAAGACTGAAAAATTCACCACTCACAGACCCAAAATGAAAGAACTATTAAAAGAAGTTTTGACTAATAAGAAACAAGTATCAAAGAGTGAGAGTCAAAAGACAGCTGCAATCCCACTATCAGTAAACACGTGGGGAATTAAATGTTCACTGATTATAAAAATAATCTTGATAACTACTAATTTACAGAGGTTAAAAATATGGTGACAGTGTAATACTAAAATAATATATCTCAGAAAATAGAATGAGTAATCAAATTTAAAAGTTTAGAGCCAGGTGCAGTGGCTCTTGCCTGTAATCCCAGCACTTTGGGAGGCCAAGGCAGGTGAATCACCTGAGGTCAGAAGTTCGAGACCAGCCTGGCCAACATGAAACACCATCTCTACCAGAAAAAAAAAAAAAATACAAAGATTAGCTGGGCAGGGTGGCACAGATACCTGTAATCCCAGCTACTTGGGAGGCTGAGGCATGAGAACGACTTGAACCTGGAAGGTGGAGGCTGCAGTGAGTGGAGATCATAACACCGTACTCCAGCCTGGGCAACAGAACAAGCAAGATTCCATCTCAAAAAATAAAATAAAATAAATGAAGTTTAAATGCCTTCATGTTGTTCAGGGGGATAAAACTGATAAAAATGTTCATTAAGTCTAGAATTCATTTCATTAAATCTAGTGTGCATGTTATAAATTTCAAGTTGACCATAAAAATAATTGTAATCAAATGTGGACTTTTCATACCAAAACAGAGAAATCAGGGAATAAATGAACTCTGAATAACTATTCAGTCTGTAATAGAGACTAAAAAGAGGAGAAAAAATATTTTTAAAAAGACAATAAATTAAAACCACAAAATAACATAGTAGAACTAAACTCAGTAATCACAGTAGATATAAATTGGAAAAATACTAAAGTTAGAAGACAGAAATTTTGAGATAGAATCTATCCACCTCAATGCAGTTAAAATTAGAGCCGTAATAACACCAAAAAAGATGAAGGTGGGAAGGTGAAAAGCAGAAAGATGCCAGCAATTTGGCAGACACGTTGGGGCAAGCACAGAAAGAACTTACCCAGCAGCCTGATCTTGTCACCAAAGCCACATACAGCCTGTCCTGCGAGGAAGTCCCAGCATGCTCAGAAACCCAACGATTACCACTGAGAACCTGAGTTTTGAAGTTCTCTGGCTCCAGTGAGCTCCAGGAACCCTGTGAAAAGAATCAGTCAAGCTGCATTCATAACATAGCCCAAGGAACCTGAGCCACAGACACAGAGAAGACCTGCCCCTGCTGCCAGTGAAGACACATAAAAAAGCTCATCAAACTCAGCATTTTCCAAAAGAAAACCATATTAAACAAACAAAATGGCAGGTAAATAAATGTCCTAATGCGGTGTGTCTAGGAGAGAGAGCTCAGTTGTGGAGTGTTGGTCTCAGGGTTTTCCTGGAAGTTGACGAGCAGCTCCTGTAATCCACATAGACAAGTTCCATGGAGAATGATTAAGACAGTTTTGGAGAAGAATGTGAAAGGCAGTATTGACCACTCAGTTATCAGCTACTAATCCTACATGAAATTAAACATGCATTTTTGTCCTAGGGATAAAAAATTAGGACCTTGGAACAGGGTAGCACAGAAATTAATATCTGGAACCCCAATATGGAGTCGAATTAGCCTTAAAAACTAGCAGTGAATACACGGATCATTCGATACCTGACAGTGGGGCAGTAAGCCACTCATAGGGAAACAATCTCATTAGATCCATACCTTACATACAAACAAACTCCAGATGAATTTTAAGGCAAAATCACTAGAAGGAAAACTGAGACTTTTAGGACAATGATAATCATCTAACTTTTCTTGAGTGAATATCAGATGCCAGGCACTTTTTAGGACTTGACATAGGTTAACTCTGTTAAATCTGCAAAACAAATTAACAAAGCAGGTACTATTATTGCCCCCTTTATATAAACCAAGAAATCTCAGTCCAGAGAGAGATCTTTCTCCAAGTCACAGAGCTACTCAGCATGAGTGCTTATCAGTGGATTACTAAGGTATAATACAGGGGCGTGTCTCCACAGTGTTGCAGTAGGTATGTACTTCTTAAGACACCCACAGTATATAAGACACCAGTAAAGAAAAGGGCCAGACACAGCAGCTCACACCGGTAATCCCAGCACTTTGGGAGCCCAAGGCAGGAGGACTGCTTGAGCCCAGGAGTTCAAGACCAGCCTGGGCAACACAGCCAGACCCCATTCCTACCAAAAAAAAAAATCTGGACATGATGGTCATGCCTGTAGTCCCAGCTATTCCGGAGGCTAAGGCAGGAGGATTGCTTGAGCCCTTATGATTAAAGCTGCCATAAGTCGTGATCATACCACTGCACACGAGCGTGGACAACAGAGTGAGACCCTGTTTCAAAAAAAAGAAAATATTGACAAATTTGACTATTTAAAACATTAAATTTTTCTTTGACAAAAGACATTATAAACCACATTAAATGATAAGTTCGAATCTGACAAAACAATGTCTTTGCAAGGCATGTACCTGGCAAAGAAATCTTATCTAGAATACATAAAGTAGTCCTATAAAATAATAAAAGAAATCTATTCAAATCAATAAAAAAAATTGACAAATTGTAGAAGAGGAAATGGGAGGAGCAAATGGAAAATACGTTCCACTTCCTGAGTAATAAAGGAAATGCAAATGAAAACAGTAGGATAGAACTCCCACATATTCAGATTGGCAAAAACGTGTCATCTGCCAGTGTTCTGCCCAGAAGGCCGGGCGGGGGTTGTGAGTCGGAACAGCCCCTTCGGAGGCGAGTGGGTGCTCCTGCAGCTGCACATCTCACAGAAGCCTCTGGGGGTCTGCAAGCAGCCTGCTTCCTGTCCCATCTCTGGGTAGACAGCTTCCTCATACTTTGTCATCACAAAACCTTATTTCTTCCCCGTGTCTGCAGGTGCCATTCAAAGCCCCACGGAAGTTCTCACACAGAACACAATGAGCCATTAAATGGAATATTGAAGATGAATATTTAGCTACACGGAAAAGCATTCACCATATATGGTTAAATGAAAAGGGTTTGAAAACATTTTGTATAATAAAGTTCAATTTTTAAGTAAAGAAATACATCAGCAAAGAGAGAATATGCAAAAACTATACACTAAATATGCTCTCTGTTTACAGTTGTCTCCTGGTATCCAAGGGCGATTAGTCCCAGGACCTTCTGCGGATGAACTAGCATAATATTTGCGTCTAACTTACACACATCCTCCCATAAACTTTAAATCATCTCTAAATTACTTATAATATCTAATTCAGCGTGAATGCCATGTGAACGATTGTTACAGTTTATTGCTTTTTATTTGTATCATTTTTAAGTGTTACATTTGTTACTTTTTCTAATATATTTGATCTGAGAGTGATGGAATCCTCAATGCAGAATCCATGGATTACGGAGGGCTGACTGTACTGCCATATGTTTATTTCTAATTTGTTTTATATGTACTTTTGAAATTTTTCTTTCTTTTCTTTTTATATGGTCTACTTTCAAAAAATTAAATCTTCGGGATGAAATAAACAGTGTAACTTTTATAATTAAAGTGGATTTTAATAAACACTGTTATATCATATACATACACACACACGTACGTATATATGAACGTTTTGTTTTGCTTCCCTATTCTAGGCTCTGTGTTAAGTGCTTTATCTGCCTGAACTCCAGGCCCACTTCCCAGGTGGGGAGACTGAGGCTGAGCAACATTACATAGCTTGCCGTCGGTCCAGCAGCCAGGACTCAGAGTGGGCCTGGCTGACACTGACATCCTTGCCCTCCTCCATCATGCTGTTTAGCCAAAGACCCAGCTGAACCCCCAAGCCTAGGCCTTCTACCCCAGGCAATGCGAAGACACAGGCGGGTCTCCTGGCTGCACCACTCCCCCTCGCACCTCCGCATACAGGTGCTACCTCGTGTTCCCAAAGGATGAAACCTCAGGTTTGCAATGAAGCTAAATATGTCTCATGTCATGGTGGACGAATTCCCAGACCCTCCTCCTTTCAGCAGAGAGAATATCTCGAGGGAAGACCTCTGCCTAGACTGACTATCAGCAGAAAAGGCCACACCATGGTTATAATGTGGGGAGATCGTAATGTTAACTGAGCATTTACTGTGTGTCCGACAGACACTCTGCAGGCCTCACCTCCTAGGAGGCCAATGGACTGAGTCAGGCCTGCCTGAGCTTCTGTGTTCATTTCCTAGAGGTGCCTTCATAAAATACCACCAACCGGGCAGCTTAAAACAACAGAAATATATTCTCTCCCAGTTCTGGAGGCCAGAAGTCCAAAATCAAGACGTCAGCCAGGCTGGTTCCTCCTGGGTCTCTGTGAGTGAGTCCTCCCCTGCCTCTCATCCAGCCTCTGGTGGTCCTTGGAGGTAAGTGACGCTGATGGTCGCAGATCCCAAGTCCCACGGCCAGGTTTGGTCTCCACCAGCCAGGCCCGTCACTTCAATGAAGCTTACAAGAGATCCCTCATAGGATAAAATAAGATGATATCATAGTCTAAATAAACAACAAAAAATGTATTTCTTGGCTGAGCACGGTGACTCACACCTGTAATCACAGCACTTTGGGAGGCCAAAGAGGGAGGAGCGCTTGAGCCTGCGAGGTTGAGGCTGCAGTGAACTATGACCGTGTCACTGCACTCCAGGCTGAGTGACAGAGAGAGCCCCCGTCTCAACAAATAATAACAAAACAGAACAAAGTATGTATTTCTCACAGTTGTGAGGGCTGGAAGTGCAAGACTCAGATGCCACAGATTCAATGTCTAGTGAAGGCCAGCTTCCTGGTTCCTAGATGGCTGTCTTCTTGCTATGCTCTCAAGTGGAGGAAGGGCGGAAGAGTCTCTCCAGGTCCTTTTTAAAATAAAATCACTAATCCCAATTACATTAGGGATTAAGATTCAAAACATAAATTTGGGGAGAACACGTTCAGGCCATAGAAGATGACCTTGTGAACAGGGCCTGACACAAAATAGGTGTTCCATTATGATTTCCTGCCATCAGCTGCAGCAGCAGCATTTTGTCACACCTGGGTACAGCCGCCGTGTCTGGTCATGACAGTGGGACACCTTGGGTGTGCATCTGGCCCGGCTCAAACATTCCAATGCACTAGAACACTCTCTAGCACTCAGTTTAACTCAGGAAATGCGTACTGGGTGCCCGCACACCCAGCACTCTGCTAGCGCTGAAGTTACTGAGACAATGAGGGCTTGACCTCAAGGAGGAGCTGGAGAAACAGAGACACAGCTGTCCAAAGAGATGGAGGCTGGAATCCCAGGCTACCTTTCACCAGCATGACTGACTTGGCCCAAGTTCCTGAAACCTCTCTCAACCTCAGTTTCCATATCTGTAAGCAGAATGTACAGGACAACTCTTACCTTGTTGGGAACTGGCAGGACCCGATAAAGCAGCACTTTCAAAACTCTTGATAAAAAGTAACCATTTAATAAATGCTAGTGGTTATCATCATGGGCAAAGCAGGAGAGGAGAGTGGGGTGGACGGGAGATGTGGAAGGAGAGGCGCTGGGGATGGCTTTGCCAAGGCAAGCTCTACAGAAAAGGTAGACAGTGAAGCCAGGCATTCTAGGGGCAGACCCCCTGGGAAGGTGGTGAGGGACACAATGTGCTAGGTACCCCTGACCAATGTGAGGGGCCATCACACAGTGGGGAATACAATATACGGGAGAACAGAAAGATGTTTCCAGGGGCAGAGCAGGCCCTAAGTCCAAGCTGAGGTTTTCCTTCCGGTTTCAGGGAGAAAGAACTTCAGGTTTGACCCTCTCTGGGACTTTCTAGACGTGAGATTCTCTGAAAGGACATTTCCATTCCTGTTCCTGAAGTCTTATCTCCAGGAAAAAGAAAAACAAAAAACTGTATTAGGGCTGTTGGGACTGGTGGTTCTTTATTCTCTGAAAGTAATACAAATTTGAATATTGCTTTAGCATTTACAAAAACTATCTATGACCCTGAGATCGCGCCACTGCACTCCAGTCTGGGCAACAGAGTGGGACTCTGTCTCAAAAAATTAAATTAAATTAAAATTTAAAAGTGGGTATAAATATGACTGCAGAACTGCCCTGAGCTGCTACTCTCAGCACACCGCCTATGAGGTGGCCTGTTCCGTGGGAGCAGTCATGGGGCTGTAACACTGCCATCTCAAAAAAGCATTTTCTTCTGCCACTGGCTTACCCTCAAATTCTTTCCTGGGTGAAGCCAAGAACCCTTTTGCTCTAAGCCCCAATTTGGGGCTCATCTGCCCTGTATCAATGTAATTTTTAGGAAGCTCCATTTTTTCATCTACAAAACATGGATGATAAGAACAGTATCTACCACATGGGGTTAAATTGAATATTATATATGAGACCGTTAGCACACTGCCCAGCACAGAGTAGGTTATCAGCAAGTGGTGGCTATAATAATAGTGTATGTTATGATTATTATATTTCTGCTTCTAAGAGATCTTAAATCCATGCACATTCTCTCCAACGCCATCATCTTAGTCTAGGCCATCATTATTTCCAGGCTCTGGAATGGCCCCTCAGTTCCACTTTTCTCCTCTAATACAGTCACCATATCACAGCAAGAAGAAGGAGCCTATCACACAGATTAGATTGCTTTTCCCGTTGCTGAAATCCCTGCAATGGTTTTTCCATTATTTCTCCAAAATCCCTCTGTCTGGCTGCACAGCCTGTGCCCCCGCCCATGATCCTTTCAGAGTACTGAGCCACAATCAACTTCCTTTACTCCCTGGAAAATCCTATTCATGCCCTGCCCCAGGGCCTTTGCACAGGCCACTCCCACTCCTTGGAGCTTGCTCCCAGGTGTTCACTATCTTGGAACAATTGCCTCCTCCTCATCCTTTCCAAGCTTCTCAGAGATGCCTTCTTTGTAACAACCACCTCCAAAGCATCACTCATTGCATGCAACAGTAAAAGTATTCCGTGTATGTAGTCATTCTCTTTTATGCTGTTTCTCCCATTAGACCGGAGAGAGAAGTGAGGGAGAGAGCAGTGTTCGTGTTCTTGCCCACTGGGTCTCCAGTCCCTAGCTCATGGTTGTCTTTGTTATAAAGAAGGAAAGCAGGGAGGGAAGGAGGGAAGACGTCTGTGCTGCAGTTGGGAGCTGCAGGTAGAAAGAAGACATGGGCAATTCACAGCCAGTGGCCCAACCGCGCACGGTGAATTTTTCTTTGCCTGCTATCATTGACTGAGCTTTTATCTCAATCCCCCAGTCTTCCTAGAGAAGAATACTTTAGCTGTCACCTATGGACCTATTCAGTTTAATCCACCAAATTTTTAGGCAAATGTGAATTTTTTTTTATCTTACTCACTAGTCCTGTTTGGGCAAATCGTCATACATTACTTTACCCTCCAGCCCCTTCTCCCTGTCTGGGGGTGAAGTGGCAGAGGAGGGTGGTGATCCATCAGCCCCCTGCCCGTCTGGTCTCTGCATGTGTCTGCAGGTGCTAGACCCCATCTCTCTGGCTGGTGGGCATTCCTTGGCATGGCATCTGCCTGTGGTCCCTGCCACGGCCTCCCTGCATCCTCCTCTCCAGCCTTGAAAAGGTCCTGGTCCCTGCTCTTTTATTCTTTCACTTCCTACCCCACCCACAAGCCTTGGAGATACTCCCTAATGTCCTTGCAGCTTGGCACTGGCCATAGGGAACTGGGAGCCATCTTCAGGTTCTCTGTGGGATCACAGCAGTCCCACAAGGTTCTAGAGTTAGACAGCGGGAGCAGGACACCAGCCCCTCTCCTTCCAGAATTCCCTTCAACCTTCCTGAGCAGGTAACTAACCCTAGCCTCCTTCTCCTCCTCTCTGTTCTTCCACATCTTCCCTGCACTCCCAGTCAGGGGCAAAGGCTATGTTTTGCATAACTTCCTGCTTTGGACTTCCTTGTAGCTTTTTGCAATGCACAAATCCTTTGTTTAATTTTTCTACCTTATATAAAACCTAGTTATTCCAAATCATAAATGTTTGTTTTTACCTATGCCTTTCTGTGGCTTACAAACCTCAAAGAAGATATTGCCGGTTTTCCAAAGTGGTTGCACTAATTTGCAGACTCCCACCATCAGCATATGGAACTTCTAGTCGCTCCACGTCCTTTTCAACTTGTTCTTCTTTGTAGACACTGATGGAGATGCAGTAGAATGGCCTAGTTTCAGTGTGCATTTCCTAGATGACTAAAGTGGTTAAGCACCACTGTGCCGTGTTTACTGAACAACTGAGCATCTTCTTTTGCGACGTGACCATTCAAGTCTTTTATTGATTTTTCTATAGGGTTTTCAGTCTTTTTCTTATTAATTTCCAGAAGTATCTGTTTGGCAGCCCCTAAAACTGAATATGTATACGCCCTATGACCCGTCAACTCCACTCTTCAGTATGTATTCAACAGAAATGCATTCACATATTCATGAAAATACATGCACACAAATGTTCTCAGCAGTGCAGCTTATAATCCCCAATCTGTAGATGCCCCAAAGGCCCCTCCCCAGTGGCATGAAAGATTCAGTTGCCGCACATCAGATAATGGAATATCATCCACTCTGAGAGTGAATGGGCTGCAAGTGCACAGAGCATGAATGAATCTCATGAACGTAATGTACAGTGAAAGAAGCCAGGCACATAAATAGCACATACAGGATGACTCCATTTTATCAAGTTCAACAAACCAGACAAAACTAATCTATGGCTCCGAAGTCAGGCTAGTGGCTAACTTGGGGCAGAGGAGAAGGAGGGGGCATGGCTCCCGTCCTGCAGCTTGGCTTAGGTGCTGGCTACATCCACATGGATTGCTCACTTTGAAAAGTCATCGAGATATAAACTTGTGTTGTGCACTTTTCTGCATGCGAGTTATACGTGAACAAAACGTATAAAACTGTAAAGTTGAGTAAAGACAAGTTTGTTCCAGGCTCTCAGAAGGAAGGTGCACATAGGGTGGAGAGCCACTCCAGAGCCACTAGGAGTAATTAGGAGCCATGAGAAGTGCAAATGCACGGTGTGAATACTCTGAACCATCTCCTCCATATGCATCACCAAAGCACGTCAGCCACAGCCAGGAGGTCATCAACTGCAGGTCATTTTTCCCTCTCCTTCCAGGGGCATTCGGCAATGTTGAAGACATTTTCAGTTATCCAAACTGGGGGTTGCTACTAGCATCTAGTGGGTAGTAGAGGTTGGGGATGCTGCTAAACATCTTAACTGGCACAGGACAGCCCCTCTCAACAAAGAATGACCCTTCCCAAGTCATCACTAGTGCTGAGTTGGGAAACCTTATCCAGTCCAGCATCCGTGTTTTACTGATGGGGAAACGCAAGAGATGGATGCCCGAGATCCCGTGACCAAGGAGCTGCAGGCACCACGTGCAAGCTGGGGTCTGATGGGGAAACGCAAGGGATGGATGCCCGAGATCCCGTGACCAAGGAGCTGCAGGCACCACGTGCGAGCTGGGGTTCCGGGCCTGTGTCCCCGACCTTCCTGGTGCAGGAGTTTCTTGTTGGCCCTGCCACCTGGACCCAATCTTCAGACTTAAGGTGTCCAAATGATGAGTTGTAAAACACTGCCTCCCATCGACTCTCCTGGGAAATCGGAGATATCCCACCTAATTAAAAAATCGGACAATTATGTTTTAAGAGCATAGAAGTGCCCTGTTCTGTGGTTATTGCTTTAGATTTTATAGGGAACTTGTAAGGAAAATATTATCAGCCAGAAAACATCACAAGGAACTTCTGGTGTTAATGCACGGTGCCAGGCTGACACCGGTTACATCAAACACTCAAGAAGTGGAACATTTCACAGGTAGTACCGACAGGTCCAGAGACATTTTTATTCATCACCTAGTTATGTTTTCCGAGGGCAGGAAAGGGGGAGAACACCTTTCTTTGAAGCTATTTATCTTCTTTCACCTAGAAGATCATGTTTTGAAGCCGTGAAGCCTAAACACATCATCACAGAGTTTCAGCAAGATGCTTTCTGAAAACAGTAGTCATAGTATTGGTTAATCTGTACATTCAAATAGAACGCAGCCTCCATTGTGGACTATTTTTATCCAAGCCGTCACGGCAGATGGATTCATATGCCAGCCAGGCATATTCCGAGTTGCAATGCAGTTCCAACCTGTTGTTTTCCCCAGACTTCTGCCTCCCCAGCTTGAAACATCGGCACTTAAGTGTATGCAGCAATCTACCAATATTAACATGTATATCAAACCCAAACAATTGGCTGAGCCTTTCATGCATGCCAGGCTATGAGCTGGGCACTGGGTTTGGGGAGGAAGACAGTGAGATACAAAGAAGCTGGAGCACCCAGGCTCCAAGCTGTCAACAATCTTAAAGACCTAGGAGTAAAAACACACACATACACCAGTGGAACAGGGTGGAGAACACAGAAATAACTCCATACACTTAGAGCTAAGTGGCCCTTCCAAAAGTTACTGAGAATACCACCGGGGAAAGAACAGTCTCCTTAATACATGGTACCAGGAAAACTGGCTAGTCACATGCAGAATGAAATTGGACCCCCATCTCTCACCCGATACAAAAATCACCCAAAATGGATTAAAGATTTAGGTGTTGCAAGACCCAAAACCGTAAGACTACTAGAAGAAAACATCCATGAAATGCTTGATGACATTGGCCTGGGCAAGGATTTTTTGGATAAGAGCTCACAGCACAGGAAACAAAACCAAAAGCAGGCAAATGGGATTACAGCCAACTGAAAAGCTCTATACAACAAAGGAAACGATCAACAGAGTGGAGAGACAGCCTACAGCATGTGAGAAATATTTGCAAACTATGCATCTGATAAGACGCTAATATCCAGAATATCTTACAAGGAAGTCAACTCAATAGCAAAAAAAAAAAAAGTCCAATTTAAAATGGACAAAAATTCTGAATAGACATTTCTCAAAAGAAGACATTCAAATGTCCAATTGGCATATTAACAAATGCTCAACATCGTCATAATGAGGTATAATGTTCAACATGGGTTTGTTGTTGTTTGTTTGTTTGTTTGTTTTTTGAGACAGAGTCTAGTTCTGTTGCCCAGACTGGAGTGCAGTGGCGCAACCTCGGCTCACTGCAGCCTCTGCCTCCCAGGTTCAAGCGATCCTCCCATCTCAGCCTCCCCAGTAGCTGGGACTACAGGTGCATACCACCATACCTTGGTTAATTTTTGTATTTTTAGTAGAGATGGCATTTCACCATGTCGCCCAGGCTGGTCTCAAACTCCTGGCTTCGAGTGATCTGCCTGCCTTGACCTCCCAGAGTGTTGAGGTTTCAGGCATGAGCTGCCACTCCCGGCCTCAACATGTTTTATAGGTTGTTAAACTGGGGACCAGAAAGGGATAGAAATCTTCCTGAGGCCAACCCAGCCCATCAGAAACAGAGCCAGGACTGGAACCCAAGTCTCTTGCATCCCTAGTTCATTGCCTATATCTTGGGTCCCTTTTAGCTGGAAATAACAGAAAACTTGACCAACCTCAATAAAAAATGGTTCCTTTCACCCACAGGACAAGAAGTCTGGGAAGGTGGCTGATGCTTCATTTGAGGGGTCTAATGCTACCATGGCTGAGGTCTCCACAATTTCCCTTGGACTTTTCTTCATGAGTGCAAAATGGCTGCCAAAGCTCCAGATACCGTGAAGGAGTTCAAGATAGGAGGGAAACGGAAAGGAATCCATCTAAATTCAGTTGACCCTTCATGTCTGTGAGTTCCACATCCCTGAATTCAACCAACTGCAGATCAAAAATATTTGAGAAAATAATTGTATCTGTACTGAATAGGTACCAACTTTTTTCTTGTCATTGTTCCCTAAATAATGTAGTGTAACAACTATTTACATAGCACTTCCAGTGTATTAGGCATTATAAGTAACCTAGAGATGGTTTAAAGCAGATAGGAGGATATGCACAGGTTATATGCAAAACTACGCTGTTTTATACCAGGGACTTGAGCATCCGCAGACTTGGGTGCTTGCGGGGGGTCCTGGAGCCAATCCCCCCTGGATATCATTTTTCTCCCCAAAGCCAAAGCTTTTCCTGCAGCCTCCCAGAACACTTGTGTGTAGATACGGTCACTCCTCGGAGTCTGAGAAAGTGGGTATTTCACTTTCCACCCTCTGAAGAGGAGACAGAAAAGGGAGAAAGGACTTAGAAACAGATATAGGATTAGCCAACCTGAAACATCTGCCTCCATTTCCCTTCCATAACTCACATCAGTTGGGCAAACATAGACCTGTGGCCTGCCACATGCTGGGGCGGTACTGATCAGCAGCCCTCCAGGCTGTCCTTCTCACTTTACAGCAGACGTTCCAAGATCTAGTGGGTCACACCCAACACTTACGGAACATCACAAAGGTATGTATTTCCAGATCCCACTGAAAACTATGAGATCAGAAGACTAGAAACAGGGTCCAGGAATGTGTATTCAGATGGAGATGGACTCTTTTGTCATTTAAGAAATAAAATACGGTAATGCCTGCAATCCTAGCACTTTGGGAGGCCAAGGTGGACGGATCACCTGAGGTCAGGAGTTTGAGACCAGCCTGGCCAACCTGGCAAAACCTCGTCTCTATTGAAAATACAAAAATTAGTCAGGCGTGGTGGCATGTGCCTATAATCCCAGCTACTTGCGAGGCTGAGGCAGGAGAATCACTTGAATCCAGGAGGCGGAGGTTGCAGAGAGCCGAGATTGTACCACTGCACTCCAGCCTGGGCAACAAGAGTGAAACTCCGTCTCAAAACAAACAAACAAACAAACAAACAAAAACAGTAAAATCCAAACAATATATAAAGTTGTCCCCACAATCCCAGTACCCAAACACTTATTTCTTTTCTAAAGGCCCCTTTTGTAGCAAGTTCCCTGTGGGTCCTTCGAGAAATATTTTGAGCACACACAAGCATGTGTGTAAATCTCTCCAGCATTTTACACAAATAGAAGCTGACTGCACGTTGCAGAGCACTGTGCTTCCTCACTATGTATCTTGCAAACTGTTCCACATCAGCACATGGACATCTATTTCCTTTTTTTTTTTTATCATGGCTGCATAGCAGAAAATTTGTCTCTTGTAAAAGTTCCCCAAGCAGTTGTGAGAGCAGGCTAGGTGTGGGGTTGATGGGCTGGTTGGTGCTGCTGGCGGGTTGAACAGCTCTTGATAAAACAGCAAGGGCAGCATCCAGCACGAGCCGAGCCCTGGGATGCCTGCCAGCACCATGCTAAGCTCACGGCACAGATGCCTTTATGTGACCCTCTCCATAACCCCAGAAGGTGGGATTATTCTTCTATCCCACTTTACAGATGAGACATTGCAACACAGGGAAATTAAGTAACCTACCCAAAGTCACACAGCAATGCTGTCACAGACAAGGCTGCACTCTGATAACTTGGACTCAGAATCTCGCCCTCACTCTGGTCAGCACGGCGTGCAGCCCCACCCAGCAGTTCTGCAGGATGGCAAATTATCTGGAGCACAAGAAGAAAGACCAGGGTCTGGCCTGGGATCCTCCTGATCTGTCCTGCTGCAAGATCTACCATAGAGTTAAGTGATTGCATCTGGGTGAGCTGTGAAGCAGGGAAATGTACCAGTCACTGGAGCGGGGAGCAAATCAGGGTCCAGCTCCATCCTTCTCTCCCTGTATCACCTGCCACCTCCCTGCTCCTCCTCCCAGCAGCCTCCCCTTAGCAGCTACAAAATCTGGCACCCATGATGCAGCTGTCAGTGTGTTATGTGCAAAATCAGTGGAAGCTTTTGCGTGGATGCCTGGGACAAGAATTCATGTAAGGACTCAGAAAGAGCAATGCCTCAAAATTCGCACGCGCGTGCATGCACACACACACACACACCCAGCATTTGGTTGATGTCTCTTCCAGGGTCAGGGGTGATGACACAACACTCACCTCCCAGCATGCCCTAGAGCCTGGCACAGAGCCGGTGCTCAGTGAATGTATGTGGTATTGATTGAATTCCTGAAGAAGCTGTGCATCCCTGAACGTACCTGAAAACCATGGCTGCAGTGATGGAGTTAAATTCGTCATCTGATTCTTTCTGAAATTATATTCGGTCTGCTCTACAAAGCACCATGCCAGGCACTGGGACAGACAAAAAGCATATGGCCCTTGTTTCCAAACCGTCCTGTCTTATAAGGGAGACAGATGTGCACAGCGTTAAGTACATGATAAGGCAGAATGTGGTAAATACTACAGCAAATAGACAGAGGGGGCGTGAGAGTTGAACTGGTGTGAATACTTGATGAACATCTGTTTCCCACAGGACCCACTGGCCTGCGGCTTCCCCCAGTGCCCAGGCTTGTCTGCGCTCCTCGCTGCTCCATCCTCGGGTTCAGCACTTGGGGACCTGACCCCTGACCGAGGAAAGCTGGCTGACAGCCACTTGCAGAGTGAATGAAGTACGATGGCTTTGGGTGGTTTTCTAAGCTACTTTCCATGCTGCATTTTATTGGATCTCAGAAGCTGACTTCCGATATAGCAGTGGATATAGCAGCTCCTCTAACAACTTGAGCCTCAGCCTCTCTGTCTCTAAGATGGGAAAACTCCTAGTGCCTTCCCTGTGGGTTTGTTGTGAGTATGAATGGGGCTGATCCATCAAAAATGCTTCCCAAGGGGAGAAAGAGTGCATGTCGGTAAACGAATGGGAGCCATGAGTGACCTGGTCTCCTCACTTCGCACATGAGCAAATCAAGGCTTGAAGGGGCGGATCAATTTCTCCATCTGTTGACGCACTTACTAAGTTCTCAAACCTATGCCTTGGCACCCCCATCTCACTGGAATCCTGAGACTGATTCTCGTCATCCAAGACACTAAGTAAGGGTAGACACACAGGGGAATCCATGACTGTCCAGCACACAGTAGGCGCTTTGTAACTATGTGCAAACTGAAGCAAAGCTAATTCAGAAGCGACCTGGAAGTTAATTTCTTTTCCTTAATTGAATCCTGCTATCTTTGTATTTTAGTTCCTCGATCTGACTCTTTCATGAAAGTTGAGCAGGTAAAAGAATTCATTTATACAGTTAAATAAGAACTCCATTTACTCATGCTCTCCTCAGCTGATTTTAAAGGCAGATATAAAGGATATAGATTTCCAAAACTCAACACTCATTTTTGAATATTATGTGCCAGCTACTGGGAATATGCAATTTCTAAAACCCTCTGTGTTTTCAGGAACCCACAGTAAATGGCAGGCAGGGAAAGGGTCGGGGAGGAGTATGCTCAGGATTACAGGGCGTGAATTGAAGGCCCAGAGAGATGTCCAAGGGTTTATGGCAGCAACTGGAGTAACATGGCTGGTGGGCTCTGTTAAAACCTCAAAGGAGTGACTTCTGCAGAGGAGTCTTGAAGGACAATTAAGAGTTTGCAAAGTGACCCAAAGAGGGTAAAATATCCCGTGAAATGAAAGGGACGTTCAAAACTCAGGCTCCCAAAACCATATAGTATGCTGAAGTGACCACAGGTTGCCAGAGAGAGAGAGAGAGAAAAACGAAAACACCCCTGCTTACCTGCTTACCCCTCCTGTGCCCCTGGAGGCATTACTAATCAATCATGGCCCTAGGCTCCAGGAAGCCCTGACCTGGCCTTGGAATCCTTCTATGTGGCTCCAGGGAGCTCCCACCACAAGAGCTGGACCGTGAGATTCAGAGAGGAAGTGAGATCCAGGCTGCAGAGTTAGGGAGTTAGGATAAGGGGAAGCCATCACTGCCTTTCCAGCAGGGCATGTTCAGCTTCCATCACTGCTTTAGAAAGGCCCTGATATTCACGGACAGGATGGATTGGGGGAGGGTAGTAGCGGGTGGCAGAGATAGTTGGAGGCAGGTAGGGCAGGCAGAGACTGAGTCCTAGGAGTCACATGGTCCTGATGACAGCTGGAAGGGAAGGGGCACTCGGGGGAGGAGGCTGAGACCAGTACACATTTCACAGGTAGAAAGGAAGGGACTTGGGGTGGGTGGAGATGGGAAAGGGTGGATGGCAAGAAAGCTGTTAACTAAGACAGCCACCTCGGAGGAGAAGGGGGTTAGAACTTCGGTCTCTTGGCCTTGAATCCAGAGTTGGAGGCACAGCAGCATGGCTGAGTCGAGGAGGCTGGGCTGGGGCATCTGACATGCCTGGGTGGGAATCCAGACACCCCAGATTCCGTGCTGCCTGAAGCACGTCACTTAAGCTCACAGGACACAGGAAGCAGGAGTGGAATTAGTGACACCTATGAGCACAGGCTCCGCATTCGGCTCCTGAGTTCGAACACTGGCCTGGTTCTGTGACCTCCTCAAAGCTGTCCAGCGTCCCCAGGGTTGAGCACAGAATGGCGCCCTTGCTGCCAGCAGGAGAAACCCATGTGAGGCCTCCCACGCACCCCATCCACATGGCACCTGACCATGAAATGAAGCCTGCGATATGAATCCCTCCCTCTTCACCTCACTTGCTTTCTCACTAAGCTTCCACCAAGTTCTTCTTACCTGATTCCTCCCCGGCCCATTCCTTCCCGCTTTGCTTACCTGCCTCCCAAGCCTTGAGTTTGTTTCTAGCCAACATTAAACCCTGGCAGGCAGCCCTTTGCCTTGACCTCTTGGCTCCCAGATATCACTTAGCTCTTGACCTCTGGTCATGCTGGGGTATGACCCCAAGGCATTTGCTCCCTGACCCCTGCCCAAGATCCTCCACTAGAGCCAGGCTCCTCTGTCCAGCCCAGGACTGCTGCCACTCAGGTCCTAGCATAATGCTACCAGGTCACCCCTTCAAGTTCCCACCTTTGCCATAATCACTGCGCACTAAACATAGCCTGGGACTTATGGCAGTGACTGTTCAGAATCGCCAGCCATAGTCCATTCTTCTGCAAACACCCAGATCTCCCCACCATGCCCCCCACCCCCTTTAAAATCTGTTTGGTTTTCTCACAATTTATGCTCAAGACACACAGAAATATCCACCATCGCGTATTCATGGTACCCAAAGAGCTTGCTTTGCTTACGTGTACATTAAAGCTACAGTAACAACAAAATAATTCTATGTCAGTGGAACAAGCAACTCACACAAAGAAGCATGTCAGCTTTTAATAATGCCAAGAAAAAAGCCCTCTGCTGCTGTGCCCACCAGTCTTCCTACATCTGATGCCCATTTAGGGACACCTGGAAGAATGGCAGCCTGTCTGTTGTCTGGGAAAGCATTCTCTGACTGGGTTGTGTTACTCCTAAATTATTCAGAATCTTCACTGGGATTCATCAAGGTCACCACCTCCTGGAACCTTTGTGCCGAGAGGAGCATGCGGGCGCCTTCCAGGCCTAAAAAGATGCAGGAGATGAAAGTCTGTGAGTGCAAAGGCCTCTGCTGAGCCCTCCGCATCTGCTTCTGGCCTCCTCCACAGAGGAAGCCCGTCTCATCTTTCCTCTGAATCAGAGACCTGCAACACGGCCTGTGCTCATTTCAAATGGGCAGAGAGGGCCATCTTCACAACTTACATTCAAATCCTAACTCCAAGCATGTTCTGAACCTGGTAGTTACAGTCCAGGAAGCCTGACTGTCAATCGCTCTCACTTTATTCCCAATTTCTGCCTGGGTAGAAAGGCACTCCAGGTCCTTACCGGCTCGAGTCTGTCACTTGAATGCATGAGGTGTACTGAACACACCCGGGTACACACACCTAGAAGGCCCCAGTGTGGGTGCGCACGGGGATGAGGCTCTCCTGCCCAGGAGACACAGTGAGTCCCGTCTCCCAGCCCATCACCGCTGGGCAGAAGCCCTGGAACCAAACACTGGGGGCCTGGAGCCCAGAGGCAGGGCCATCCAGAGCCTGTCATGCTGCAAGGCTACTGTGGAATTCTCCATTCTCCATGTGTTTCCTTTGGATCAAGAGGTTTTTGTTTTTGTTTTTAAAAGAAATAGAATGAAAAACAAAATACTGAGCTAAAATCTAAATTATTTCTTCTCCTGAAACACACTCACTGGATGCACATTGATAGAAGTTCTCAAAGACTTACGTTCAAAGGGTGAATTTCTAAGGATTTCAAAAAAGACGGTCAAATAGAATCTTTTCTTTCTTCCTTCTGAAGAAGAGTGGATCACAAAGTTATCTGAGTTGTACAGCCAGGAAGGTGAGGAAACATAGATTTGGGTCGTCTCGTCATAAACATAAAAATGCGGCAGCCCGCCTGTGCTCTGCTTAATTTCTTTTTGTCTTATAATTACCGCTCGGCCCCTCGGCCCGAGTGACAGGCGCGAGGCAACAGCGCCATCTGTAGGAGAAACTTCACAGCCCAGGCGGGACGCCCAGCCCAGTGGTTTAGTCCCGTGTCCAACACTTCCAGGATTCAGAAGCTCCGGTACCAACACCCTTTCCCCAGCACACAAACACACCCATCCCTGGATGAGCTGAATGCCCAGCTCAGTCATCTAAAGAATAAATGAGCCGGGCACAGTGGCTCACATCTGTAATCCCAGCGCTTTGGGAGGTCAAGGTCGGAGGGTTGCCTCACTCCACGAGTTTGAGACCAGCCTGAGCAACTTAGTGAGACCCCGTGTCTGCTAAAAATAATGATTAGCCTCGCACGGTGGCGTGGCGTGGGCCTGTGCTCATAGCTACTGGGGAGGCTAAGGCGGGAGGATCGCTTGAGCCTGGGAGTTCCAGGCAGCAGTGACCTGTGATCATGCCACTGTGCGCCAGCCTGTTCATTTTTTACTTTAAAAAAAAAATAATAAATAATAAATGGTTACTACTATTATAGTTGGAGGAAGAGTTAGTAAGATCTATCACATTTTTAATTGGCCATTTCCTTTAATCTAGCAATTATTCCAGTTCTGGAGGTTTACCTCGCATAAATACTAGCTTGTATGTAGAGATAAAAATCCAAGGGATATTCACTGCAGTGTTCATTTAGTAGTGAAACATAAAAGCAATCTAAACATTTTTAATAGGACTGGTAAAATAAATTAGGGCCCTCCAGGGTACAGAAGCCTGTATGAAGTTTACCATGAACAAGGACTTATGCACCTAAGGAGACCGGACGGTTTGCCACAGTAAAATTTTCAGTTACAAAAGTAGCTTTGCAACATCATGTAGAATGTGGTCGTTCTGCAAAGATGTGTGTTATATGCACACACACACAATATCTGGAAGAATGTGTTCCACACCGTGATGTTACAAACGGTGGCTATCTTGGGGGTGGGAGGTAAAGGAGGAAATGCACTTTCCACTTTGTACACGTCTGCATTATTTGAATTATGCTGCAAACATGTACTAATTTTGGATTTACTACCATGGTGCTTGGGGACATACTCAAGTCATCCTCAGAGTATCTCTGGAAGGCAAGCTTTTTGGGTCCTTGCATCTCTGCAAGGGTTCCATTTTGCGTTCCAACCCGAATGTGATTTCGGCTCAGCACAAGATTCTATGTGCAAGGCAGCTTCCCTTAGAACTGCCAAGTCCCACATTGTCTCCTAGCATCTGACACTGGCAGTGAGAAGTCTAATGCCAATCTGAAGTGTGCTTCTTTGCAAGAAACCTCATTTTTCTTTCTGGGAGTTTTTGATATTCTACTCAGCCTTGGTTTTCTGAAAATTCAGCACAATGTGTCCAGCACAGGCCTTTCCTCATTTCTCCTGCTCCCAATGCAGTGGTTACCTTCAATATGACAACACGCGTCTTTTTGTAACTCTGGAAAATTTTCACGGATTTTTTCTTTACATTTCCTTCTCCACATTCCCTCTTTTCTTCCTTCCCAGAATTCTTTAACTAGACGTCCATCTTGGAGGTTCATTCTCTATGTCTCTTAACTTTTCTCTCATCTATCTTACACATAAATGTTGGTGCATTCTAGAAGAATCCCTCAAGCTTTAGCTATATCCATTCTGCTACTCAGCCGATGCATGGAGCTTAATACAGTATTTCAAGAATCCCGTTTTTAACTTCTTAGATCTCTGGTGGATTCATTTACATCATAGATGATGCTTTACATACTTGAATCTCTCCGAAGTACCTAAAGTTGCTCCATTTTCTTCAGTTTGCTGGGTTATTCCCATTCTTTAGGTTTTGGTTCTTCAATTGGATGCATTTGGAGTCATGTACCCTGCTGTGGATTTCCCTCAAGTGTCTGCTGATGGGTGATTATTTGCTTATCTTTCTGTGTTAAATGCCCTGGTTTCCTGCCTGGTCCATTTATTGCCGCCTGCTTTCTGAGATTGTGGGGAGGGGCAGGGCCAGCTGCTGCTGGGTGACAGATCTTATTTTCTGGGTGTGGGAGCCACCCTGGCTGTCTGCGGGTCACTGACTCAATGGATTTGTGACCTGGAGCCCTCACTACCCACTTAGGCCTCAGGCAAATGTCACTCCTACTTGACACTGTGGAGAGATGGAAAGCGCCTCCTCCCAGAATGAAGACCCTCAGTTAACCTGCCTGGCAAAGGCCCTGAACCCCACCTCCACCCTCCCGCCTGCCAGGTCTTTAGGTCTAGACTCGTTTCCTGCCCTTGCCGGCCCTTTGCCTGTGTTTGCTCTGGCTTTGTTTCTCTGAGTGGCTGATTTTATTTGCCTTTTGACTTTCAAGACTTCCTGGTCCACTGTTGTCACTTTATCTTGTTTGGATTATAGTTTGCATGGTCATTTTGCCATTCCCATATGATCTGGGACGGGATTTAACATGTAAGAAAAATAATACTACTTCTGTGTTTACATGACTTCCCCAATGTAAGGAAGGCCAGGAAATGTACGAAGTCATCCATACTGATGCCAGCGTGTGGTGTCAGAGGTCACCATCCCCAAAATGGATTTAACAGCACAGACAGCCCATTCCATGGAGTTAATCAGCTTAATTGTGCTTCTTGGCATTATTGAATTTGGGGAAATAAGTTACTCTCAGTAACTTCAAATGTTAAATGTCAGATCACCAACATCTTATATTAAATTTGGAAAGAACCCTTCACTAATCAAGAGAAACATATACTCAAAATGGAGCAATTGATATTTTCCTCTCCTATTCTCTTCTTCTCCTCCACCAATAAATTTTAATAAGGAACATGTAACTCCTAAGTTTGTAAACCTAGACAAACAAAATACTTGAAAACTCTAATTTTTTTGTTTTGTTTTTGTTATTACATCCACGACACCCTTCGTGTTAAGGTTAGAAGTTGGGTTTGGTTACCGCCCCAGAGTTCCGTACGGGAGGTCCTTCAGATTTCTTCATTAATTCTTCTTTCACATTTGGTTTTCTTCAAACAGGATGAGAGAAGCTCACAGAAAGAAGGCATTCACTTAATTTTACAGACTATTTTTCCTGGGTCCTAGCTTAGAGAGGAGCATCTTGACCTACATGTCCTCTTTAGCATCTTTTGTGTGTGGGGAGGACTCAGCTGCCGAGATGCTGGCAAAGATGTGGATGCCATTTGCTCCTCCTCTGCTCATTTGTCTGTAATCACAGGAGTACACTGGGCAATGAGCTTGATGAGAAATTGAAAAGGCAAGGCGAACGGCCTACATAGCCCTTCTAATGTAGGCACTGAAAGAGTGTAATTTACTGGAAAGCAACCTCAGTGTCAGATTGAAATGCCGATTTCAACGTGCTATTCATGCACTGGCTCCCTAAGCCTGGAAGAAATGCCTTCTCGGGGTGCTGTCCCCCACAGAGAGCACGTGGGCCTCCCTGTTTCCAGTCTCCACCCTCTCAAACCGTTTTCACCAACAGGTAGAAGGATCCTTTCAAAATAGAAACGAGATCCTTCATTGTCAGCACAAAACCTGGGAAGGATCTGCCATTGCCCTCAACCAGAAACCCAAAGTTCTCACATAGCTGATGATACGGTTTGGATCTATGTCCCCACCCAAATCTCATCGCGAACTGTAATCCCCAGCTGGGGCCTAGTGGGAAGTGACTGAATAATGGGGGCAAATTTCCCCCTTGGCGCTGGTCTGACAGCGGGTGAGTTTCCCTGAGATCTGGTTGTTTAAAAGTGTGCAGCACCTCCCGCACCCCCGTGGTCCTGCTGCTGTCATGTAAGACACGTGCTCCCACTTTGCCTCCCACTGTGACTGGAAGCTCCCTGAGGCCTCCTCAGAAGCAGATGCTGCCACGCTGCCTCTACAGCCTGTGGAGACATGGGCAATGAAACCTCTCTTATAAATTACCCAGTCTCAGCCAGGTGCAGTGGCTCACGCCTATAATCCCAGCACTCTGGGAGGTGAGGTGGGCGGATCAAGGAGTCAGGAGATTGCAAACCATCCTGGCTAACATGGTGAAACCTCATCTCTACTAAAAATACAAAAAATTAGCCAGGCGTGGTAGCGGGTGCCTGTAATCCCAGCTACTCAGGAGTGTGAGGCAGGAGAATTGCTTGAACCTAAGAGGCAGAGGTTGCAGTGAGCCAAGATTGTGCCACTGCACTCCAGCCTGGGTGACAGAGCGAGACTCTGTCTCAAAAAGAAAAAAAAAAAAAGAATTACTCAGTATCTGGCATTTCTTTCTTTTTCTTTTCTTTTTTCTTTTTTTTTCTTTTTTTGAAACAGGGTCTCCCTCTGTCACCCAGGCTGGAGTGCAGTGGCATCTCAGCTTCCTGCAACCTCCATCTCCCGGGTTCAAGTGATTCTCCTGTCTCAGCCCCCACCACCCCCCAGAAGCTGGGATCACAGGCATGCACCACCATGCCCAGCTAATTTTTGTATTTTTAGTAGAGATGGGGTTTCGCCATGATGGCCAGGCTAGTCTCAAATTCCTGACCTCCAGTGATCCTCCTGTCTCAGCCTCCCAAAGTGCTGGGATTACAGGCGTGAGCCACTGTGCCTGGCCTCAGGTACTTCTTTAGAGCAATGTGAGAACTGAGTGATACAGCTGAAGAGCCCTTCTGTGATCCAGCCAGCTTCCCCTAATTACCTTCCCTCACAGGGCTGCAGCCACAGGGCTTCTGGCTGCTCTAGGATCCTGCCAAACCTTTGCACTTGCTGTGCCTCCCGCCAGGAATATTTTCCTTCCAGCTTTGCCCACCACGGCTTCCTCACTCAGTGGAGGTTTCTGCTCAAATGCCTCCCTGCAGGAGCCCTCCCCAGCCACCCAGTGATGACAGGAGCTGAGGGAGACTCTCCATCGCCCTTTCCTGTTCTGTGTCCTCCTAGGATTTTCTTACTCTGACATCATGGATTCACACGCTTGCTTTCTGTTTCCCACATTAGAACGTAAGTTCCGTGAGAACAAGGGCTGTGTTTTGTTCTCTATATAGTCCCCGCATCTAGAACCCAGCCTAGCAATCAGGAGGGGCTCAGTAGATATTAGTGGGTGATCAGATGCTTCTGGATTTTAAAATAAAATTGTAAAAGGACGGTGCCTCATAACTGTACAGATAAATTCAATTTCCAAAGGATACATTTGGCATAAAAGTATGACAAACGGGCTCTCAAAAAAGTTAAACATTGAATAACCACATGACACAGCAATTCCGCTCCTAGGGATATAGCCATGAAAATTAAAAGCAGGGACTCAAACGGGCACCTATAGACCCATATTCGTGGCTGCATTATTCACAGTAATCAAAAGGTGGAAACAACCCAAATGCCCTTCAACAGCTAGAAAGACAGAAAGACAACCGAAACAGGACACAGCCACGCTGTGGGATATTATTCAGCTCGACAAAGGGACGAAACGCAGATCCATGCTGCCACATGCATGGACCTTGGAGATACTACAAGTGGAGTAAGGCAGACACAAAAAGACAACTATCGTATGATTCCTCTTATGGAAGGTAACTAAAATTGACAAATTCACAGAGACAGAAGCAAGGATAGAGATGATTAGTGGCTGGGGAAAGAGAGAAAATGGGGTTATTGTTTAGTGGGTACAGAGCCTCTGTTTAGGATGATAAAGAAGTTCTGGAAGTCGGTAGTGATTATGATTTCACAGCATTATAAATGTACTAAATGCAATATACACACACACATACACATATACACACATATATATTCCCAAAAGAAAATGGTAAAACACTTACTCTATTTGCTTTGATTTTATGAAATTAGATGAATTTATCCTGAGATTTTTTTTATTAGATGAATCGGCACTAGTAAGTCTTTGCCATCTGTTTAACTTAACATTCTAACACAAATTCTTGATTTAACATTCTTTATTGGTTTTATAAAGATGAGTCCTGATAATTATGTACATAAGCCAGTAATGCCTGATTTATTATGCAAGCAAGAGAAAATACGTCAGATGCTTCTGAATTCTTATTTTTCCCAGTGTCATTTGTGAATATTTAAGTTTTTACCCATATTATTATTTCTGTTCCCTCAAGATTAAAAAAAAAAAAAAAAAAACACTTCTACAAATGTTTGTCAAAATTGGGAGCACTTTAACAAATAGCTCTCAAATATAGTACCTTCTAACATGTCATTAAATATTCTCCTTTGAATATCATTTAAACCTTTTCAGTTACATTGGGAAATTCTCTAATATATTTCCATAAATTACAATAAATAATGTCCTGTTAAACTTCTGGGGTTTTCAGCTAATATGTGATGTGAGTAATTCAAGTTCAGCTCTGTGTTCTCCCCGGTGTCCCCAGTTCCTCACACCAGCCGTACCCATTAGGGACAGAGCCAGCTCCACCAGGCATTTCAAAGGATTCCAAGCCCGGCCTTTGAGTGGTCATTGAAAGCCTGGTTTGCTGTGGCTCAGGGTCTGGGTCACCTTTGTAAAACTCCTCAGAGCAATTACAAAAGCATTTGCATCCACAGGTCCTCCATAAATACCATTTGAATGAATACCCCAGGGTTTTGCAGAGGCTGTTACTCCATCATGGACGATGGGAGGGACATTTTAGATGGTACAAGGACAAACACTTGTTTAATTGTCATGCATTTTTTAAACATTAAGACAAGTGACATCGGTTTTTCACTGATAATAAAAATACAAAATATCCCTTAAAAATACATACATTTAAATTTTAAAATGTTTGTATGTAAAAGAAAGAACTGACTTGTGGTGTAGGATTTGGAAACCATCCATAGGGTGGTACACAAATGACTGACTGGGCCGGGCGCGGTGGCTCACACCTGTAATCCCAGCACTTTGGGAGGCCAAGGCAGGAGGATCACTTGAGCCCAGGAGTTCCAGATTAGCCTGGGTGACATGGTAAAATCCCATCTCTACAAAAAATACAAAAATTAGCCAGGCATGGTGGTGTGAGACTGCGTGTAGTCCCAGCTACTGGGGAGGTGGAGGCAGGAGGATCACTTGAAACTGGGCGGTGGAGGCTGCAGTGAGCCATGATCACACCACTGCACTCCAGCCTGGGTGACAGTGAGACTGTCAAAAAAAAAAAAAAAAAAGACTGAATTGAGGGCAACACTAAACTAGCAAATGTTTATTGTTAGCCATCAGAACCTAGAAACTGGGAGGACAGAGCAGGGGGCACGGCCCAGTGTGTACAGGAGCCTCAGGCCTCCGAGACTGGCTTTGGGATGTTAGAAGACGTAGAGCTTGGAGCCCACAGTTGGGGGGCACCCAAACAGAAAGGGGCCCTGCAGCCTCCTGACTGCTGTCACAACCCAAAGGAGAAATGTAGTTTACAGGACCCCACCGCACGATGAAGCCACGAACCGATGAGTGGGCTGGGGGCAGGGGCAGTGGCTGAATATCTGCTGCAGACTGGCTGGGTTCACCCACCCTTTGTGGGAAACGGCCAGAGGCTGCCTTGCTTCCCCTCTGTTGCCACCTTCTACCCACACTAGACCTCACTCCCACTTAAATTCTGAACTCCTCTGTCCTTCCAGCTCTCCTGCAAATTCCTTTTATACTTGGGGCAGAACTCGTCAGGCCATCCTGCCCAGCCTTGCTGCATCTACACCATCTTGCCCACAGAGTTCCAGGCTCCCTGGCCTTGGAGGGCCTTCTATGGTGGGAGGTTGCCAGGCCTAGGAAGCTACAGGCCTTGAGTCAAATGTCTTGCTCAAGCCAGTAGGAGTTGACAAAATTTAAAACTAGAGCTCATAGACCTGCCACAGATAGTTGGCAAGTTTGTTATGATCAAGATTCCATCCTAGCTCGCATGCTAGGAGGATTTGGCATCCCTGATCTCTGGTTCTCTCTAGACTCCGAGGAACACCACCAGCCATCCGTCTTCCCAAATGTCGGGCCTTAGCAAAGGTACTAGTCCTTGATGTGCTTTGCTTTTCACATCTGTAAAACGGGCTTAATCATGATATCTGCATGGTATTTGTTTTGTAATGATTGAATGAGATCATCCAGGGGCAGTGATTAGCACTGTGCTGGCTCAGAGCAGATGCTCACTACATGTCAGCCGTCAGAAAAGAAAATAGAACAAGTCTCCCCATGTTCCCTGTCGAACAATGAGAAAGACATTGGGTGAATCCCAACTGAAGGATATTCTACAAAAACCCTGACCAGACCTCCTCAAAACTATCAAGGTTATCAAAAACAAGGACAGTCAGAGAAACTGTCACCGCCAAGAGGTTCTCAAGGAGACATGACGACTAGCTGTCATGTGGGGTCCTGGATGGGCACCTGCAAGAGAAAAGGGACATTATGGAGGAGAAAATAAGGAACTCTGCATGAGGTTTGGACCTTAGTTAATGAGAATCATCAATACTGATTTATTAATTGTAAATAAGGGAGGAAACCACCCATCATATCGTCTTATGCTCAATTCTGCCTCCAAAGAAAAAAAGAAGTAAAAACTAAAAGGCAGAAATGAAATCCACAGGCAGACAGCCCAGCGCCGCACCCTGGGCCTCGTAGTTAAAAGTAGACCCCTGAGCTAATCAGTTATGTTATCTATAGATTACAGACATTGTATAGAAATGCACTGTGAAAATCCCTATCCTGTTTTGTTCCAATCTAATTACTGGTGCATGCAGCCCTCAGTCACGTATCCCCTGCTTTCTCAGTCACAACCCCCTCACATGCACCCCCTTAGAGTTGTGAGCCCTTAAAAGGGACAGGAATTGCTCACTCAGGGAGCTCAGCTCTTGAGACAGGAGACTTGCCGATGTCCCCCGGCTGAATAAACCCCTTCCTTCTTTAACTCAGTGTCTGAGGAGCTTTGTCTGCGGCTCGTCCTACTACATAACAAATATGTCATACTGATGTAGGTTGTCAATAATGGGGACAGTTGAGCTTTCTGTGGTGTATTGGCAGGTTTTCTATAAATCTAAACTATTCTGAAATAAAAAGCTTATCAGAAAACAAAAAAAAAGATTGGAAGAAAAATGTAAGCCTCTCTCCCAAAGACACACAGCTGGCATAAAGACAGCTATGGTTTAGGACCCACTTTTTAGTGACCTGGGAGCCTGTACGCCATCCATTCGGGGCTGCACCTAGTGTTATTTTTTAAGACAGTTGCAGGCTGGAAGAGGAAAGCTGGAAAATGCAATTCTCCCAGTAGGGCTTTAGGTCCGCAGTCACCTAAGTGGAACCACAGTGGTGGAGAAGGGCTATGGACGGGAAATAGCAGCCCGCAGGTAAAGGCAGAGTTTAAAGGACTAAATCTGCTTGTCCACAGATCACTTAAGAACAATGCCCTCAGGGTGTCCAGAGCAGCCATGTCCCTCCCTCCTGCAGCCACAGTCCTTGCTTTGGAGAGACTCTAGGGCAAGTCAGGCTTGTCAGGACGGAGTTATCTGCCCAGAACAACTGTGAGCATTGGCAGGCAGCTTCTGCTAATGGTGCCATCCTTTCCTTTGTCAGGACAACCCAGAGGCCCATGGGGGAGCTGCCTGTAACACAGGAGCCCTTCCTCTGCCCAGTAGTGCTGGCAGATATCAGGACAGGGAGCAAGGCTGGATCAGTCTGGGTTTTCAGTGTTTGGTTGCAGCAGATCTTGTGGGAACCCTGCCTAACTCTGCCCAAACGCTGTGGCACCTCATCTCTCCAAGGATCCCATGTGTCAAATCATTTGGTTTTCAAACCAGTCAGGTGGAAGGCAGTCAGCCACTGTGCCTATTTCCAGTAGTTTGCAATTTTGCCTTACAGATGACAATTTACTACTATCTTCTGCTTTCTTGAATAATTATTTCATTTAACATATTTAACAAAGTTTCATTGAGCACCAACCTCAGGGGAGTTCCAGTTGACTAGGCGGTAGGGAGAATTTCCTCTTGAGCCTTACTTGGACCACGTGGACCACCGATTAATTTTCCATTTCTCAGCCTTAATGTGAAAGACACCTCTTCTCTGCCCAGCAAGCATTCCCCTTCTTCCAGGTGTGCTGTCCTCATTTTGTTTGGGGACCTCACCCCTTCCCTGCTCTCAGACCATGTGGTAAGGATGGTGCAGACCCACAGACCAGTTCTAGGAATAGTCGTCACATCCAATCATGGGAATGAGTGCAGAGATGGTCACATAACCTAATGCAATTAAATGAAGCCATCCTCTAATTGTTTGCTAGATCTGTGCTTTCTCTGGTGAGGGTGCTGAGCTGGGAGGCTGTGTGCCTGGAGCTGCTGGAGGCCATTTTTTGTCACTGCATGGAGAGAGACTGCTGAGTATAAGGCATCTTAGAAAATGAAACCAACATAGTGAGTGAGAAATGGAACAGGGTGAGTCCTCATGCCATCTGGGGCCCCTGGATCTGCCATGCCTGCAGCCAATTAATTCCACTCCTCCTTTTCTAATCCAGTTTGAGCCGGATTTTTTTTAACCTGAAGAGTCCTGGTAGATGTGTTGTCTGATGATACTGTTAAAAACCAATGCAGCATAGGTTCAGGGGACATTGCTGTGCCACATGACATCACCCTATTGAAACCATGTGCACTCACTGAGCCCTTTGTCCCCCAGGTCTCCGTGATGCACTAGAGACCTATTTCCTTCCTGCAAAGTGCTGAGGTCTCAGCTTTTCTGGCCAGAAGAAAATGGCAAGTTAAAGTAGAAAAATCTGTTTTAGAAAGTCTTCTGCTATAGGTATTAGCACCAGGTTTTCTGTTGTTTGTTTTTTTGTTTTGTTTGTTTTAAGATGGGGCCCCAACTGATAACTCAAAATCTAGAAAAAAGAGCATTTCTGGGGCCAAGATGGCCAACTAGATACAGCTACAGTTGGAGGCTCCCTCCGAGCAGAACAAAAACAGTGGGTGAATCCTGCACCAGCATCTGAGGAATCCAGGTTCTTACTGGGACTGACTAGGTGGTTGGCGTGACCCATGAAGGGGCAGGAAAAGCAGGGTGGAGGGACAGCCCCCCCAGGAGCCACACAAGGCAAGGGGACCTCCCACCCCCAGCCAAGGGAGGGGCGAGTGATTGTGCTACCCCACCCCAGAAACCACACTTTTCCCACTGATCTGTGCAACCCATGAGTCAGGAGATCCCCTCATGAACTCACACCACCAGGGCCTTGGGTCCCAAGCACAGAGCTGTGCAGGTTCTTGGAGGTCACTCGGCAGGAGATTGCCTAAGTCTACTGAGTTCCCAGGGTGAGGAGTGGCCACCAATACTGCAGCTCCAGTCTGCGGTTTTCCTCTGCTGGTGCCATGGAGACTGGGTGGTTTGGACCCAGGAAGAATTCCCCACAGCACAGCACAGAGGCTGTGGCAGACCATGGCCAGACTGCCTCTTTAGGCTGAACTCAGACCCATCGCTCCTCACCCAACAGGGCCTCCCTGTGGGAATTTCAGCAACTCCAGCCAGAGGTTTATGGACAGAACTTTGATCTCCCTAGGACTGGGATGGAACCCTGCAAGGAAGGGCTGCCACAGTCTCCATAGATCAGTAAATTTAGTCTTTCCCCCGCTGGCTCTGAGGAATCGGGGCAGTCCAGACAAGTGGGATTCCCCTCAGGGCAGCACACCTCCTCTGCCAAGGGGCAGCCAGACTGCTTCGTGAAACGGGTTCCTGATCCCGTGCCTCCTGACTGGGTGAGACCCTCCAACAGAGGTCGCTAAACCCTTATACAGGAGCATTCTGGCTGGCATCAGGTCAGTACCCCTCTGGGACAGAGCTCCCAGAGGAAGGAGCAGGCAGCCATCTTTGCTATTCTGCAGCCTCCACTGGGTGACAGCTCCAGGTGTGGGAGAGACTCAGGCAAATAGGGTTTGGAGTGGGCCCCCAGAAAACTGCAGCATACCTATAGAAGAGGGGCCTGACTGTTAAAAAGAAAAGCAAACAAACAGAAAGCAACAACCACAACAGCATCAACAAAAATGTCCCCACAAAAATCCCCATCCAAAGATCAGAAGCCTCATAGATCAAAGGTAAATAAAGTCATGACGATGAGAAAGAATCGATGAAAAAATGCTGAAAACTCAAAAAACCAAAGTGCCTCTTCTCCATATGATTGCAATACCTCTCCAGCAAGGGCACAGAACTGGGCTGAGGCTGAGATGGATGAAATGACAGAAGTAGGCTTCAGAAGGCCAGTAATAACAAACTTTGCTGAGCTAAAGGAGCATGTTCTAACCCAATGCAAAAAAGCCAAGAACCATCGTAAAACACTACAGGAGGTGTTAACCAGAATTGCCAGTTTAGAGAGGAACATAAATGACCTGATGGAGCTAAAAAAAAAACACAAGAACTTCACAATGCAACTACAAGTATCAATAGCTGAATAGACCAAGTGGAGGAAAGAATTTCAAATCTTTAAGACTATTTTGCTGAAATAAGACAGGAAGACAAGATTAGAGAAAAAAAGGATGAAAAAGAATGAACAAAAGCTCTGAGAACTATCAGATTATGTAAAAAGACCAAACCTACAACTGATTGGGGTACCTGAAACAGACAGGGAGAACAGAACCAAGTTGGAATAACATACTGCAGGATATCATCCAGGAGAACCTCTCCAACCTAGCAAGACAGGCCAACATTCAAAGTCAGGAAATCTAGATATTCCATGAGAAGATCAACCCCAAGACACATAATCATCTGATTCTCCAAGGTCAGAATGAAGGAAAAAGTGTTAAGGACAGTCAGAAATAAAGGTCAGGTCACCTACAAAGAGAAGCTTATCAGACTAACGGCAGACCTCTCAGCAGAAACCCTATAAGCCAGAAGAGATGGGGGTCAATATTCAACATTCTTAAATAAAATAATCTCCAACCCAAAATTTCATATCTGGCCAAACTAAGCTTCATAAGCGAAGGAGAAATAAAATTCTTTTCAGACAAGCAAATACTGAGGGAATTCATCACCACCAGGCCTGCCTTGCAAGAGCTCCTAAAAAAAGCACTAAATATGGAAAAGAAGACTTGTTACCAGCCACTACAAAAACACACTGAAGCACACAGACCAATGACACTATGAAACAACTACATCACAAGTGTGCAAAATAACTAGCTAGCATCATGACGACAGGATCAAATCCACACATAA